>NC_056739.1:1213277278-1213452278 GCF_019279795.1 Protopterus annectens
CTGATTGATTCCTATAGTCATCATGCCGTATTTTATATGCCATACTAATTATCCCATTTTTAGCAGCAGCTTCTGTTTTAGATCCATTTAAAAACTCTACCAGAGCAGGTGTTTAACTTGGGATTCCGCTATCCCTTTCTCTTTGCCTATACTCTGATATCAATCCCTGATATGGAAGGCACTCTCTAGCCTGCAGTCCAAATGTCTTCTTTGCTACTTCCCATTCTATTACTTTTCCCTCTCTAGATGTTTGCTCCCAATACCTTGATTCCTATGCCAGTTTTCTTTGGTAAATTCCAGCCCCTTACCTCTTCTCTGTAACCCTAATTACAATCATACGCTGTTCTTACTCATGTTCTCTGAATCACTGCTGTAAAAGGTACGTATAGCAAGCAGTCTACCTCTTCCAAAGGAACTCTTCTTTTAGGTAAACTTCTTGACTACCTTCCAAAGAAAAAAATGTTCAGTTTCAACAGTAAATCATATAACGAAACTGAATAGATAGCCATGGGGGCTGCTATGGCTCCCAGCTTAGGTAATATTGCATTAGCAGACTGGGAAGAAGAAACCATATACAGCTTAGAATTCTGTAACCTGATGGACTGTCACTACAACTTTAAAGATAACATCTCATCTGTTGTAAAGACTCTGCCACCATCCTGGAACATTTCCTTAAACGCATCAAAAGATTAATGAATTTTCTTCACTTGACAGCCCATAACAGCAAGGATAAAGTAGAGTTCCTGTACCTACCTATACACAAAAATAACAAATTGAACAAAATCCTTTACAGAAAGCCAATAAGAGCCAATTTCCTTCTCCTTATTATAAGTATACATCCTCGTATCACCAAATGTAATATCTTCATAGGAAGGGATGTGAATTATAGAAGTGTCGGAGGATATTGAAACTATTCTGAGCAACATTGACCAACTGCAAAAAGACTTGCTGGATAAGGGCGGCCACCAAAGACTACTGACAAGTCTTCTAAACCCAGTCCAGCTACTCAAATTGAATTAGGACAGTACCTCATATGAGATAAGCAGCTATAATTCTATCTTTAAAGACAGATACTGTTAAAAAAAACAAACAAAATTTGGCATGGTTCTCATATACATCAAAGATGGCACTATCCCCCAGATTTACTATTCCTCCATGCAGGACTAGCTTAGTCCTGCACAGAGGCAGCCATTTAGGAGCAGGACAGCAGTGCGCCATGCATAGTAATGAGGCATGCTGCCTGAGCTCCTAGGCATGTAAGAGTGCAGGGGGCATGTCTGAGAGCAGAGCTCTCAGAATATACACGCCCCTGCAATGAAGAACAGCAGAAAGGGGTATGAAATGAGCGAGGCCACTCATAGGTGACTGCATATCCCCACCAAAAGTCCCCTTGTGTACAACAGCAAAAGTATATATCAATAAAATGAAGAAACCCTTTTTTTTTAAATCCAATTAAAGCTAACCGTAGGTGCACGGGTGTGCCCATTGCTTACCTACAGTTAATGCAGCTTAAATGGCTGAAGAGGATAACAAGGAGGATATACGCAAATGAAGCATCATAGCAATAGTGTAGTGGGTAGAGCATTCGCTTTCCGAGCAAACATTCCTGGTTTGAGTCCCAATGCAGCACATTCCATTTTCCATGGCAAAGCATGTTATGAGTAATATTTATGTTGCATAACCCACTAAATAACATATTTTCATGAACTGGAGTACTGCAGTAAATGCACATGTGAGGTGTCAGTGTCATAATGAATAAGGCACTACTAAGCAGGTTTAAGCACAAATAAGTAGTAGTAGGCATATTTTAGCACTAGTAAGTGGACTTAAGCCCGTTAGCGTGGCAGTAAGCAATGCCTATACTGGTTAAGCAATTTTAAAGCTAACTCTCTGTAAGCAGATGTAACGGCAGGTTAGCAGTACTTACCATCGCACAAACCTGTTTACAAATGCTCAGAAGTGCCTAATCACTCTGTATCCAACGGCCCTTGTTCTGCCCATCAACAAAATAAACAGCCATGCAGGTCTTGAACCCAGGACCCTCTACACCATAGTCAAAGTAGTTAACCACCAAACCATCACAGAAGTACAGAAGTGTGAGGTATCAGCAAACAAGTCCTCACCATAGTAAAACAAAACTGAACCTGTGAAAGGAATCCATATACAGTCATATGTTCCATAACCCACTACATAACATAAATATGTGAACTGGAGTACAGCAGTAAGCCCAGAAGTGAGGTGTAATTGTAATAGAGTTTTGAAGTCCCCAATAAAACACAAGGACCCCATAGAGTGTACGTATACATTAATCATGGACATCAGGCATACATATAAGGTGTAATGAATAATAACTCAATGCCAAAACGGAATTATAATGCAAAGTCAAATGTAAGCAATGCCAGGCATTGCAGAGGGCAGCTTAAAAGGTGTAAGCAATGTGTAGGGCAGCTAACTCATTGTGCCAAGTTGTATACCCCTTTAAACAATGCCAACAGTAGATAAGCAGGTTTGGCCATAGCTAGCCTTTTCAAAACCGGCCAATCACAGAAAAGTGCGGGAAATCGGCCCTACTTAAACCCAAGAAGTGGGAATACATCTCATAACTGGTTGTAGCTTCCCCTTGCAGGCACTATGGCAGTAAGGGGAGAAGGTGTGCGCTTTTGGGTGCAGAGCTGGTGCATGCAGGAGTCCAAGGTTATGGCAGGACTCCTTGTCAAAGACCATGATCACAGAGTGCTGCAGGGCCAGTACCTGGGCTCCCAATATAAGGCAGAGGCCTGGGACCATCTCATCCATGACCTCACCAGTGCCACTGGCATACCCCAAACTGGTGAGCAGGTAAGGCACCACTATGCTGACTTGAAGCGGCGTAAGGGGGACCTCTTGGAGGAGTGGCTCCAAGAGGCTAGAGCGGCAAGGGGTGTTCCAGTCATGTGTAAGTATCACCCCAGTATGTGTTCAATAATTGCCAGCTCAGGTATATCATGGATATGCATGGCTATATATTCTTCTTATGTCCCTCACAGCTGCAATGGGGCGGGCCACGGACCAGGAGGCCAACATCATTTGTCTGGCGAGGTTGTGATGCAAGGCATGTCAGTAATACTCACGTATTTACCGTCATAGGAAATAAAACTAAAAGAAGTACTAAATTAATTGCCTGTATAAAACCTGTATTGTTCAAGGCAAGTACTGCATACGCTAGAGAATATGGCAGGAAGAGTCTCATATTGTTTATATGTCAATAAAATTGTAATAGCCTGATAAAACAGGTCTAACTGCTGGACTGCATGTGTATATTCTGGAATCATATGGTAATGTAGATTTGCAATCATGTAATAGTACTATTGTAGTAAGCACTCTGTTACCCACACCTTACACCATAAATTGAATGGGTAGGAATGCCTGTATATGACAGGTGTAATCCTCAGAGGCCATTTAGTACAACTGAGAGACACACAGACAGTAAACAGGGAAAATGCAGACAACAAAAACTGAATAGCACATGCAACTGAGATGTGAACTGTTGTTTTTTAACACACACAGCCACTGTTCGAATCCTACCAGTGGTAGTAGTCTGCATACAAAATCATACCCCACAACTGTACAGAATGTCCAGTAAAGTGGCCCATATCTGTTGCCTATCAACCTGTCCCCCTGGGAAATCAGCGGGATGATCCCAGACGTATAGGCAGCAAATAGGAAATACAACTGATTGACACACATCTATGAGAACAAAGCTTTCACACTAGCAACTCCCCAATACCTTATGTGAGTAAAAAGCCACGTATGTCCCATTTACACCCCAATTTGTCAAGCTGTGGTCAGAGTGTGTACAGTAACAGAGTGAGATGTATGTGCATAATAGTTATGTGGAATCTGGTACTGTGTGTGGGAACATTCAGGTAGTGCTAATAAACATTCCTCCCACAGGTCTGTTAGATACCAAAACTGTGCCCAGAAATATAAGAATGTTATGCAGTTGCCCTGAATAATGAGGTATTACACATCACTGTTGCCCACACTGTCCTACAACATATAACTGTCTAGGAAATCTGTATAAGAGTGTTGTAAAATAAGATCAAAATGCAAAAGCACAGAGGATTAATAAGACAGAAAGCAGATAAGAGATATACAGCAATATCTATATAGCAGACACAACTGTGATGGACAATGTTTAAGTTGTAGCAGACACAACCATGGACTGAATCCTGGGAGTGGAATTAGACTGCATACATAACCATACCCCACAACTGTACATATGAGGCCAGAATGTCCAGTATATGTGCCCATATCTGCTGCCTGTCCCCCTGTCCCCCTGTTAAGTCTGTGGGATGATCCAGATGTTTAGCCAGCAAACAGGGAATACAAGTGATTATCAAACATATATGAGAACGCACCTGTCACTGTAGCAACCTTAAACTGTTAGGAGAGTAATATTTCAAGTATGTCCTATCTACACTCTCATGTTGTCAAGCTGTGACCAGAGTGTGTACATTAACAGAGTGAGATGTATGTGCATAATACTAATGTGTAATCTGAAACCTTGTGTGGCAACAGTCAGGTAGTGCTAACAAACATTGCTCCCACATATACGTTGGATATGAGCACTGTGCTGAGGAATACAGAAAATACAGACCATTATAATCTGTACTGGTACTGTTCACTCTGGTATTGTAGGGGATTGTGAGTATTGCAGTTTCTCTGAATAATAAAGTATCACTGGTCACTGACACCCACACTGTGCTATATAATATAACTGTGAGGAAAGCATGTATATGTGTGTGTCAGGTCACTAAACATGGAATAGGGCAATATTTTAGATATGTCCCGACACACCAGCATGTGGTCAACACATGGCCAGAGTCTGTGCAGAAAGAGTTAGATAGTTATGTGCAAAACATTAAGCCAGAATCCAGGAGTATGTGTAGAAACAGTTAGTGTTAACAAACAGTCCCTCTACAGGTATACCAGGTAAGAGGTGTATACTGCAGGTAAAACCAGTTCATGTGTAATGATGACAACAAGCATATCACTGTCCAAACTAAGGCTATAGGGTAGTGTAGTAAGACTTGTAAGGTACAGATAACAGTACTGACTAGAAAAGTAATGTGGACTACAGGAATATACTAGTTGTTAATTGACATCTGTCTCCCCCCCCCACCATATCTCCAACAATAATCAACATACTCACCCCAGCTGTTATGTAATGACTCTGATAATGTC
This sequence comes from Protopterus annectens, assembly GCF_019279795.1. Lineage (NCBI taxonomy): Eukaryota > Metazoa > Chordata > Ceratodontiformes > Protopteridae > Protopterus > Protopterus annectens. The sequence continues at coordinate 1,213,282,505 of NC_056739.1, forward strand.
TAGTTGTTTGATAAATATTTTAATGGTTCCCATGCATGTGCCATATTGAATTATTCCAACATTGGTGTCATGGTGCCATCAATGTACCTGCATGCTGTTCTTATTACCACTGTGGTCCCATATATGCATGTGTTCTGTTTGCCATGCAACTGTTCCGTATCTGGTGTGTGGGTTAATAGGAATATCTATGCATGCTGTTATACCTAACCCTGGAATGTGTTGACTATTACTAACCCACATATGATGATGAAATCTAAATACTATAACATGCTTGGGAAGGCCTGTCCCAGCGGACCCACCTGTCCCACCTCAGCTGGCCATGGCACCGAGCATCAGCATGTCTGGGGTCCAACCTGGGACTTCAGTGTCTTTTGGTCCTGCACCACCTTCGGGTGGGACGGCCTTAGGGTTAGGGGATGGGGCTCCCCCCCTGGAGTGGGCACAGACAGGCACCTGTCACCCATTGCCAGGTTGGGTCCGTGGGGAGTAGAGAGATCAACCAGCAGTTTGGTGATCTTCTATGCCAGCTCGAGGGCCACATGTCATGATTAGAGAGTCAGCCTGGCTCTGCAACTTAGCCCCCAGCACAGCCACCTTTGGGGCTGTGAAGGTGCAGTGGTGACTGCCCATGGATGGGTACCTCTGTCCCACTGTTACCACTAGGGGGCTTGGGGCTTCTGATATCCCAACATCCCTCCCCATCAAGGTGTTTACCCCCAAGTGTCATAAACTGCTCCTGTATGCATCTTGTTTGTCTTGTCTGTTAACCTACCCATCCTCCCTCCCCAAATATATCTAATACCCCTCTTCAACATCCCACTCTCACCTGAAAAAAAAAAAAAGGGGCAATCTGTTCCTACAAAAACATCTCACCCCATACATAGCTGTCTATTTCACATGTGGCCACTGGACACATGTAATCCAGTCTAACTGGCATCACAATGTATTATTGTTGTCCTCACGCACTCCCAGGGGTTTGAGTATCCAAGTCTACCTTCAAATTCAGTGTATATGCACAGCTTGTTGTTGTAGATGAAATGGGCAATGATGGACCTTCCCTACAGCCTTCCTGCACATCCTGACTATTTTCCCTACTGTCTTTCCCTCTTTCTGCCCTTTTTTTTCACGACTTTCCTATCAACAACTTTTTCTTTTCTTTCAAAAAACTTAGTGCGGGGGTAAGCAGGAGTAAACACTTTTAAGCAGCAGTAAGTGGGTTTAAGCCTGTTTGTGTGGGGGTGAGCAATGCCTACATAGGTTAAGCAATTCAGAAGCTAACAGAGTATAAGAAACTGTAACTGGAAGTTAGCAGTGCTTAACTCCGTGCAAACCCATGCAAACCCACTTACAACTGTTTTAAAGTGCCTTATCACTCTGTATCCAACAGCCAGTGTTCTGCCCAGCAACAAAATAAACAGCCTCTGCAAGGCTCGAACCCAGGACCCTGCACACCATAGCCAAAGTGATTTATCACTAAGCCATGTCAGATACCTGATGTTTTCAAAAACATATAGGTTCATAGGTTCATACTAGGCTATCTGCCCTAGGGCATTTATAAGCCTAGCCAGAGTGTGTTTGGCTTTCGCCACCCATTTTAAATTAATTTTGCTATGCCCTTTTTCGAGGTTAGTATACTGTGCCTCTGTCTAACAGTGACACAGAAGTGATACCCGGGGTAAACCTACGATCTCCCATCCACTCATCAAGATTCCTCTTGAAGAGAGTCAATGAGGGACTCTGCCTAACCTGGACTGGGATTTTATTCCAGAGTGAAGGGAGCCTCTTGGTTATGAATCTGTCCCTCCAGCATGTCCTATTTATTTCAGTGCTGAGGTTCAAGTCTCTGAGCGCGTAGCTCGATGGGATTTGGATTTTCTGAGGTGCAGCATGTCCATTAATTCCGGGTTGGACATGGCTTTATACGTCAGGCACAGATTGCCTCTGAGCAGGCGGTATGCCACTGAGTAGAGCTGGAGTTTCTTTAACCGGGCAGCATATGGCATCTGTTTGAGCCCTTTGATCCTCTTGGTGAGGTACTTTTGGGGTCTTTCCAGTTGCTGCAGGTGTCTGGTAAGGTACATCCCAAAAGGGGCATTGTACTCAATTATGGGCCTGATGAGGGATGAGTAAAGATGACCTCCCCTGATCTAGATGTGAATCCCTTCATGATTAGGTGGGCTATATAAAATGTTCTTCTAACCACTTTGGCCATGTGGTTGTCAAATGAGAGATTGCTATCAACTTGGGTCACCAGGTCCCTAATTACTTCTTCTGTACTTAATGGATTACCACCTATGTAGTAATTTGTGGGCACTTTGTTTTTGCCAAAGGGGATGACTATACACATTTTGGCGTTTAGCTTGAGGCCATGGCTCTGGCACCAGTTGTCTGTTTCTATGAGGCCCTTTTGGAGGATGCTTGTGTCAGCTGGAGAGTCGATTATGGTGCCCAGTTTGCAGTCATCTGCAAACTTGGTCAGCCACAGTCCTTCCGTGTTGGCCTGTACCTCCGAGAAATATATACCGAACAAGAGAGGTCCCAGGACTGAGCCTTATGGGATGCCACTTGTAACTGGTTTGGAGTCTGACATGGCTCCAGCAATTCTAACCATGTGGGTTCTGTCCTTGAGCCAGTTTGCAACCCATCTAGTGACATAGGGGTTTATATTTAAGCTGGTGAGCTTATCTATAATGCCAGTGGGGTATTGTATCGAAGGCTTTTGCGAGGTCCAGGTAGGCTGTGTGGACCAACTTCCCCTCGTCAATGGCCTTGGTGACTGTTTCAAAGAAATCAACCAGGTTTAAGAGGCAGGATCTGCCCTTAACAAAGCTGAACTGGGTAGGATCCAGTGTCTGTAGGTCCCCAATATCTTTATTTATGAGGTCCATGATGATCCTTTCCATAGCTTTGCAGACCAAGCTAGTCAGGCTTATGGAGCGATAGTTTCCAGGATCCGTTGAGGCACCACCTTTGTGGAGAGGGACCACTGTTGCTGTACACCACTCTTTGGGTACATATCCTGTAGTAAGGCTGAGATTGAACAGTAGTTTTATGTTTGGGTTTAGCTGCTCTTGGAGTTCATGTAGGACGCAGCCTGGGCCACCGTCTGGTCCCATTGATGCTGTGTTTTTTGCTTTGGAGAGGGCGGCTCTTACCTGAGCATCTGAGATGTCAGGGGGGCAGCACTCTTCTGGGAGAGATATTTGCCCTTTTGGTGGGGGGGGGAGTTTGCGCTGAACCTGTCAGCTAGGATGTTGGCAATGTCTGTGGGTTCAGTGTATTTTTTGTCATTTTGGACTAATTCTGAGCATATCTGGGAATTCCCACCCAGGTTCCTAACATAACTAAAGAAAGCCTTGTGATTATCCTTAGTGTCCTGTGCAATTTTTCAATCGAAGCTGGCCTTAGACGATTTTATGAGTGCCCATAGTTTTTTGCTAATATTGATCAGAGATGCCTTCCCTTTTTGGGATTTTGCTCTGTCATGTAGTAGCTTCCTCCTTCTATTGTATAGTTTGTTTATGGCTGGGGTCCACCAGACAGGACGTCTGCCTTTAGAAGATTGGGTCTTGGTTTTATTTGGGATTGCATGATCCATGCATTCCTGAAGGTGTTCATAGAATGCGTTTATAAAGGATTCTGCAGTTTGGGCTGTATTTTCCACAAGCCCGGGGGCTTTGAAGGATTCCACCTCGGTTTTGAGGAGTGTGAAATTTGCTTTAGAGAAGTTTTTCACTGTGGTTTTCTGGGCAGGGGGTGGGGTTGGGATGTGAATATCCAGTGAGATTAGTTTATGGTCTGATCTTACCAGTGAGGGATACACTTCTGGTCTGGAGCATAGAGTCCCCATGTTGGTGATGATCAGGTCCAGTATGTTTTCCCCTCTTGTGGGAGTGGTAACAAGTTGTTCCATAGCATTTGAGTTTATAAATTCTAGGAACCTTTGGGCTAGGGTGTTGGAGCTAGAGTAATGCTCCCAGTCTATGTTTGGGTAGTTGAAGTCACCCAATATAATGGTGTTTGGAGAGACCTTCATATTTTCCAGTGTTCTCAGGAAGGCCGAGTGGGGTTCCTGGGTTTGGAAGGGTGGTCTGTAGCAGGCTGTAAACTGGAAGGCAGTTTTACCCACTGTTAGTTGCACATGGATAGTCTCCGATGCTTCGTGCTGTGCCACCAACCTGGAGGTGTGGGTATCTTTGACGAATATTGATACTCCCCCTCCTTTTGTGGTTCGGTCCAAGTTTTGGGGCCGAAAAGCATGGTATGAGGTATAACCTGGTAGTGCTGGGGTGCTCTCACGAGCCTTGAACCAGGTTTCTGTTACTGCACAGACATTGATGTTCTCCATCTTATCATTCAGCCCATTCATTCAGCAGTACAGAGAATGTACTCCAACATTTAGATGTATGTGTGTATGTAAATATATTAATATCTAAACAGATACAACATATCTATATATGTATACACACACACACACACATATATATATATATATATATATATATATATATATATATATATATATATATAAATATACATATATATAAATAAATATGAACATATATACATGCAAATGCCTACATCTATAGATATGTACGTCTACATCTATATGTCTAAATATATACGGCAGGTTATATATATGTCAGCATATATATATATATATATATATATATAGAGGTATATAGGGACATACATCCATAGACAAAGATGGGGAAATAATTTATTTTTATTTTATTTTATTTTACATTTGTTGACCGGGCTAGTCTAACTGGATATGTCCATTTTCAGTAGTGGCCCGAGGAGAAAAGCTCCACATATAACAAAACAGAATATTGTAACCACAGATGCAGTTCACTTGTCAGACATAATAATTGTATACAAGATAACATAGTAATTATGATAGATAAATAAATGTTTTTTTTTTTTTTTGACCAAGCACTAGTAGAAGAGAGAAAGCAATTAGAAGGGTGTGAGACATTGTGTAGATGTCACAGAAAAACAGATATGTATTTACAAGGTAGGGACACATTTAATGGCAGTGACCCATCTATAAAGCAGTGACACATTTGTAAAGGCCTTCCTGGGTACAATTATCCTTATCTATAATAGTCTCTGTGAAGAATTAATTTTGTAAAGTCTCAGGATAGCTATATGGTCAGATTAAAAGACGGGAAGGAGGTAATGGTCTTAAAAGTAGCTATGGGTTGAGTAGTATTTAATGCTAGAATTTGGGATAACAAAAACAGGGATGTCAGTCAGGGTTGGTACAAGGACATAGCCAGTGGGTTTTAAGGTATTTTTGAGTTCCTTTTTGAATAGTGGAGTGGAAGAAAGAGATGTGAGTTCACTAGGAAGTAGGTTCCAGTTTTTTTCACAGTGTTAGAGAAAAGGGAATCCCCTGCTTTATTGTTGGGTTTTTGTCTAGATACCAGTAGATTATTTGCTGAATGTAGGTGTGTAAGATTTTTATATGGGCTGATTAGACTTGTGAGTATTGGTGTCTTGCATGGATGATAGAGGGTCTTATGGGCAATAATGAGTTGGTGGAATAGAATTTGATTATGCAGCTCCAGCCAACCCAGTTGTTTCAGATTATGGCAGTGGTGGGTTCTAAAAGGGGAGCCAGTAGCAAATCTGGCAATGTTATTGTAGGAGGTTGCCAGCTTGTTGAGGTTGCGTGTAGATAAATTTGTGTATATAGGAGAGGCATAGAAGAGAGTAAAGATAAGGTGGGTGTGAGCAATAGTAGTTCTAGCTATGGGGGTAAGGAAGGGTTTAATTTTATAAAAAGAGCCCAATTTTCTGTTGATTTACTTTATTGTGTTGTTGATATGCGTATCATAGTTAAGGCTGTGGTCTGTAGTTACTCCTAAGAGTTTGGTGGTAGTGTCAGGAGCTATGACTGTGCCATTATTAGATTTGATAGTGAAGTCAATAGGGTGGACTTTTGTGTAGGAGTAAAGAGCAATAGTTTAGTCTTTTTGGGGTTAAGGAGGAGACAGCGCTGTAAGAACCATTTTTCTACTAATACAAAAACATTTTGGGTAAGGAACTGCAGTTCAGATGGTGAAGTAGCGGAGCATATTAATGTGGAGTCATCTGCGTATTGTATGCATGTGGCTTGAGGGATGTTTACATTTAGATCATTAATAAAAATTGAGAATAGAAGAGGGCCTAATATAGAACCTTGGGGTACACCAAGGGTGACAGGAAGGTGGTTAGATAGACTGTTGTCCCAAAGCACTGCCTGTTGCCTGTTAGCTAAGTAGGACTTGAACCACAGCAGTGCATATGTATCAAGTGAAAGAGACTTAAGTATATTCAACAGTAGATGGTGATTGACCATGTCAAATGCTTTAGAGAGATCAATAAAGGTTGCTGAGGAAAGGGTATTATTGTTACGTTTTTTGTTAATGAGGTCAGAAAATGATAGGAGGGCAGTGGTGGTGCTATGGAAAGGTCTAAAGCCATGTTGAGAGTTAGCTAATAGGTTATTTTGGAGAAGGTGGTCTAACAGTTGATGGTGGATGCATTTTTCCATAATTTTAGCTAAGGGAGAGAGCAGGGCAATTGGACGAAAGTTAGAGAGTTCTGTTGAATTACCACCTTTGTGTAGGGGGATAATATGAGAGATTTTCCAAATGGATGGGATGGTACCTTCTGTTATGGTTCTATTTATTAGGATAGAAATAGGATATGCTATAACTTTAGCTGCAATTTGCAGATATTTGGCAGGAAGTAGGTCAGCAGAGCTGGTAGATGGTTTGAGTTTGTGAAGAAGGGTACAGATGAGGGATTTAGGAACAGGTTGTAGCTGAAATGAATGTGCTAAATTAGTTGAGAAGGAAGGCAGATTGGAGGATACAGAAGGTAAAGAGTTAGTGAGTGACTGGACGGCATCAGTAAAGAACGTATTAAAGGCATCAGCAATTTGTTTGGGAGTATCATGGGCTATTCCTGATGGTGTTGGTGTCTTCAGGTGGCCTGGATGCAGGAGTCTGTTGATACCTGTCCAGAATATTTGTGGTTTATGCTGGTTAGTTTGTTGAAGGTGAAAGTAGAAGTTTCTTTTATCTAATAGTATTAATGTAATGTTTTAGTAGTATTTCTAAGCTGTTTAAATTTTAAATGATCAGCTGGGTCTTTAGTAGTACACCATTTGGCCCAAAATTTGTTCTTAAGTTGTATTTTTTGCTTAGTTTCCTTAGTTAGCCATGGAGCAATTTTTGTCCTGATCCTAAGGGTGCAAGTAGGAGCATGGTAGTCCAAGATTTCTAAGAATTTGGAGTTGAAGTATGTCACTGCATCCTCTAGCTGGAGGTGTATTAGGGGTGACCAATCACAAACACTAAGTTCACTTTAACCCCCATTGGCATACTTAAGCATGCTGTCTGATGCAGACACCTCCACATACCCTTTGCACATATAACCTCCGTATGAACCCTGCGGTGCATGTGATATCTACACAGTACTGTGTTGTGGCAATCCCACTAGTGTTGAGTTGTATTGCTGGCCCTGCCACATGTGGTAATTTGTGTGCATCCCTGTGAGAGTGTGGCTGTGTTGACGCTGACACCTGTTCATGCAGACAGGCATGGGTACTACACTTATCACATAGCTACCATATCCCTGTTGCAGATGTCACTCACCATCACATATACGTTCTGAGGGTTCCCCAACATGTAACTTATGTGGCGCATCCAATAACTGCATGGACATGTGATAGCACTGCATAGTTGTCGGGGGGTTAGTACCCTGTACTGGTAGGTGTGTGACACAAACATGCGAAAGTTTTACTCTCCCAACCCTCCCTGGCTTTTTGTGCCTTTGTCTGCCTCTCTTACTCCCTCTCTGGAGGATGTGGAGACTTACACCTGCTTTGCTTAGGCAGCAGCATGTGTATTTTAAGTGATGCTCAGGATCAGTTGATGGTCTCTGCATGAATTGCAGCCCTCCTCTAGCTGATTGCATGTGGAACAGCTGTGGTAACATTCCCATAGACAATTGCATGGAAACACACACCAGTATCTAGGAACATCATGTTGCTGTTGGGCCTTTCATTCACTGTGAGCAGGAACTCGATCTGTTGTTTGGCAAACAGCATCTCAGATGGATTGAGGTGTACCTCTAACAGCATACACTGTGGAGACAGGCCAACACACAGGAGGAGGATGTGCCTGACCTGACTACAGATTGTAAGTGCTGCTATACTGAATTTGGAGTAATGTTGGTTTAACAGGGTGTGTGTGGATATGGCTGTCCTACATGTTTACATAAATGCAAGTCAGTGCTATGTTAATGAGGAAACACCCATCTGTAGGGCCATCTGCGGACTGGCCAGTGTGTGGTGCCTTTTGTTTCAGGTGTTACCTACTGAGCACCTATCTGTGAACTGCAGAAGGTAGTGTGAGGATTGCAGTCTGTAGATGGTGACAGCCATGAGAGTTACTGACTTCAAATCCCTCATAGGATATATGGTGCAACAAATCCTGTTACAACAGTAAATGTATGAGGTTATCACAGCAACATGTCAATATTGGCCCTGTGTATGTGCCCCCAGCCACAACCCTGACAACCTTTGTACATATGTCATGCAGTAAGGGCTGCATATGTACTGTACACCATAATTAGTGACATCATATCTGGTAATAACCCAGTGAGATATCAGACTGCTTTGCATGTAATGTATAGTAGGGGTTATATTTGATGACATAACCTGAAAATTCTGTGGTTGTGTGTACAGTACTGAGGTCTGTGTACTTATGGTGATTGTCAGCAGTGTGTGTATTGTTAATATGTACCTTGCTCTGTGTACAGACTGTGATAGATGTCATTGTTCTTGGTCCCATTCTATCTGATGTTACATGGTGCTCTACAGTATGTTACCCTATTGGCTTACATGTTTGTCAGGCCATACACGCACATGTCCCGTACCACAGACAAGCAGCGGACCACACTGTGTAGTGGCCCAGTATATATAGGGTTAGTGTGTGAGTGGCACATATGAGGTTGGTGTTGAACAGATAGTCCATATACTATAATACGCTAGCATGCCATATGTAGCTGTGGCTGTGTTCACATTGGTTGTGGTGATGCACTTACACACATGTGTATGTTACTCTGTGCCATGGTATGCCTATAGAGCCTGCTATACCATACAGACTATTCTGTTTGTCAGTGCACTTGTGATGGTGTCAGTTGTGCCTTGTTATGTAACAGTTACATCCCAGTGTGTCAACTGAGGTCTTTACCCCCTAGGGATTGTCTGCAGAGTGTAGTTAGAGGCTGCTGGACTATACACCTGCATAACTTACCATTGATTGTTTGGTATCCTGTGGCCCAGTCTGTCTTTCCTATTGTAGTACTTGATGGCTTTGGCCTGGACAGCAACACTGATTAACATTTCCGGACTACTGTATCACAGTTGCATTACTCAATTTATATGGATGTCCCTGTCTAAACAGCTATATGACATGGCATATACAACTGTAATAGTACACAAATAAAGCTTTCCCATTTATGCACACCTGTGTGTCGTGTTATAGCCTTTGATATCTCTGTGGGTATATGTTGCAGGCAATGAATGTCATTTGTATGGGTGGCTTATACTGTTTCCAGTTGGTAAGGTGGTAACTGTAGGAATAGTGACTGCTCCATACTGTGTGCACGTACTACATATTTAACTTAATGTACATATCTCTGCATGTGTATGTGTAGTTACATATATATCTATATATATGTATACATATATATGTATACTGTATCTGCATATATGTGTCTGTGTGTATGTATCCTAGGGATGCCCGTGCCGTGTCTGGTCCTGGTTATGGGATCTGCAACACTTGATAGTGTATTGCAGGGGGGAACATGTTTGACTGTTGGGAGAGTGTATATGTATTTGTATAAGACGTATATTGTTTGGGCCCTCTCAACCCCATTAATGTTGCATGTGGACATATATGTTTTCATTTCCCCACTGTTCTCTACGGATGTATGTCCGTATATATATATATATATATATATATATATATATATATATATATATATATATATATATACACACACACACATATATATATATATATATATATATATATATATATATATATGTATCTGCTGACATATATATAACCTGCCATATATATTTAAACATATACATGTAGACATACATATCTATAGATGTAGGCATTTTCATGTATATATGTTTTTATATATATATATATATATATATATATATATATATATATATATATATATATATATCTGCATATATAGATATGTTGTATTTGTTTAGATATTAATATATTTACATACACACATACATCTAAATGTTGGAATACATTCTCTGTACTGTTGAATGATTGGGCTGGATAATATGTTTTTGAAAAAATTAGGGCTAGGTATATCTGACATGGCTTAATGGTAAATCACTTTGGCTATGGTGTGCAGAGTCCTGGTTTCAAGCCTTGCAGAGGCTATTTATTTTGTTGCTGGGCAGAACACAGGCTGCTGGATACAGAGTGATTAAGGCACTTTAAAGCAGTTGTAAACGGGTTTGTGCAGGATGCGCCGAGGTAAGCACTGCTAACTTCAGGTTACAGTTTCTTATACTCTGTTAGCTTCTGAATTGCTTAACCTGTGTAGGCATTGCTTACCCTGCACAAACAGGCTTAAACCCATTTACTGCTGCTTAAAAGTGCTTACTCCCGCTTACCCCCACACTAATTTCTTTAAGAGAAAAGAAAAAGGGGTTGCTAGGAAAGTGGTGAAAAAAGGGGCACAAAGAGAGAAGGACAGTAGGGAAAATAGCTTGTGCAGGAAGGGTGGGGAGAAGATCCATAGCTGCCCATTTCTTCTATAGCAACAAGCTGTGCATATACACTGAATTTGGAGGTAGATTTGGACACTCAAACCCCTGGGCGTGCTTGAGGACAATAATAATACATTATGATGACAATTAGACCAGATTACATGTGTCCAGTGGACACATGTGCGAAATGGACATCTATGTATGGTCAAGATTTTTTTGTGGGAACAGATTGCCCTTTTTTTTTTCAGGTGAGAGTGGGATGTTGGGGAGGGGTAGTAGATATATTTGGGGAGGTAGTTTGGGTAGGTTAACAGACAAAACAAACAAGATGTATACAGCGGCAGTTTATGACACATGTGTGGGGTAGACGCCTTGATGGGGAGGGGTGGTGGGATATCGGAAGCCCACAAGCCCCCTAGTGGTAACAGTGGGACTGAGGTCCCCACCCATGGGAAGTCACCACTGCACCTTCACAGCCCCAAAGGTGGCTGTGCTGGGGGTTGAGTTTCAGAGCCAAGCTGACTCTCTAATTGCGACACATGGCCCTCAAGCTGACGTAGGAGATCACCAAACTGCTGGTTGATCTCCCTACGCACCATGGCCCCGACCTGGCAATGGGAGACAGGTGCCTGTCTGCACCCACTCCCGGGGAGAGCCCCATCCCCTGAGGTGGTTCCACCCAAACACGGTGCAGGATCAATGGACAGGGAGGTCCCAGGTTGGGCCCCAGACATGCTGGTGCCCGGTGCCATGGCCAGCTGAGGTAGGACAGGTGGGTCTGCTGGAACCGGCCTTCCTAAGCGTGTTATAGTGTTTACATTTTATCATCATATGTGGGTTAGTAATAGTCAACACATTCCAGGGTTAGGTATAACAGCATGCATAGATATTCCCATTAACCCAGACACCAGATACGGAACAGTTGCTTGGCAAACAGAACACATGCATATATGGGACCACAGTGGTAATAAGAACAGCATGCAGGTACATTGATGGCACCATGACACTAATGTTGGAATAATTCAATATAGCACATGCATGGGAACCATTAAAATATTTATGAAACAATTGGACATTATCAGAGTCATTACATACCAGTTGGGGTGAGTATGTTGATTATTGCTGGAGATATGGTGGGATAGAGAGACAGATGTCAATTAACAACTAGTATATTCCTGTAGTCCACATTACTTTTCTAGTCAGTGCTGTTATCTGTACCTTACAAGTCTTACTACACTACCCTATAGCCTTAGTTTGGACAGTGATATGGCTGTCATCATCGTTACACATGAACTGGTTTTGCCTTCAGTATACACCTCTTACCTGGTATACCTGTGGAGGGAATGTTTGTTAACACTAACTGTTTCTACACATACTCATGGATTCTGGCTTAATGTTTTGCACATAGCTATCCAACTCTTTCTGCACAGACTCTGGCCATGTGTTGACCACATGCTGGTGTGCTGGAACATATCTAGAATATTGCCCTCTTCCACCTTTAGTGACCTGACACACACATATACATGCTTTCCTACACAGTTATATTATGTAGCACAGTGTGGGTGACAGTGATCAGTGATACTTTATTATTCAGAGAAACTGCAACATTCACAATTCCCTAGAATACCAGAGTAAACAGTACCAGTACAGGTTATAATGGTCTGTATTTTCTGTATTCCTCAGCACAGTGTTCATATCCAACGTACTTGTGGGAGCAATGTTTGTTAGCACTACCTGACTGTTGCCACACAAGGTTCCAGATTACACATTAGTATTATGCACATACATCTCACTCTATTAATGTACACACTCTGGTCACAGCTTGACAATATGGGAGTGTAGATAGGACATACTTGAAATATTACTCTCCTAACAGTTTTGGGGGTTGCTACAGTGACAGGTGTGTTCTCATAGATGTTTGATAATCATGTGTATTCCCTGTTTGCTGCCAAAACATCTGGGATCATCCCACAGACTTACCGGCTGGACACAGCAGATATGGGCACATATACTGGACATTCTGGCCTCATCTGTACAGTTGTGAGGTATGATTCTGTATGCAGCCTAATTCCTCTCCCAGGATTCAGACCATGGCTGTGTCTGCTACAACTTAAACACTGTCCATCACAGTTGTGTCTGCTATATGGATATTGCTGTATATCTCCTATCTGCTTTCTGTCTTATTAATCCTCTGTGCTTTTGCATTCTGACCTTGTATTGCAACACTCTTATGCAGATTTTTTAGACAGTTGTATGTTGTAGGACAGTATGGGCGACAGTGATGTGTATGTAATACCTCATTATTCAGAACAACTGCATATCATTCTTGTATTTCTGGGCACAGTGTTGGTATCTGACAGACCTGTGGGAGGAATGTTTATTAGCACTACCTGAATGTTCCCACACACAGTACCAGGTTCCACATTACTACTATGCACATACATCTCACTCTGTTACTGTATACACTCTAACCACAGCTTGACAAGTTGGGGTGTAAATGGGACATACGTGGCTTCTTACTCACATACGGTATTGGGGAGTTGCTGGTGTGCCAGCTTTGTTCTCATAGATGTGTCAATCAGTTGTATTTCCTGTCTGCTGCCTATACATCTGGGATAATCCCACTGATTTCCCAGGGGGACAGGTTGATAGGCAACAGATATGGGCCACTTTACTGGACATTCTGTACAGTTGTGGGGTATGATTCTGTATGCAGACTACTACCACTGGCAGGATTCGAACCATGGCTGTGTGTGCTAAAAAACAACAGTTCATATCTCAGGTACATGTGTTATTCAGTTTTTATTGTCTGTGTTTTCCCTGTTTACTGTCTATGTGTCTCTCAGTTGTACTAAATTTCCACTGGGGATTACACCTGTCCTATACAGGCATTCCTACACATTCAATTTATGGTGCACTGTGTGGGTAACAGAGTGCTTACTACAACAGTACTATTACATGATTGCAAATCTACATTACCATATGATATCAGAATATATACATGCAGTCCAGCAGTTAGACCTGTTTTATCAGGCTATTACAATTTTATTGACATATAAACAATATGAGACTCTTCCTGCCATATTCTCTAGTGTATGCAGTACTTGCCTTGAACAATACAGGTTTTATACAGGAAATTAATTTAGTACCAATTTTAGTTTTATTTCCTATGACTGTAAATGCATGAGTATTACTGACCTGCCTCTCATCACAACCTCGCTAGGCAACTGATGTGGACCTCCTGGATCGCGGCCCGCTCCATTGCAGCTGTGGGGGACATAAGAGGAATATTTTGCCATGCATATCCATGATATACCTCAGTTGGTAATTATTGCACACATATTGGGGTGATAGTTACACATGACTGGAGCATCCCTTGCTGCTCTGGCCTCTTGGAGCCACTCCTCCAAGAGATCCCCCTTATGCAGCTTCAGGTCAGCATAGTGGTGACTGACCTGCTCACCAGTTCGGGGTATGCCAGTGGCACTGGAGAGGTCATGGGCGAGATGATCCCAGGCCTCTGCCTTATATTGGGACCCCTGGTACTGGCCCTGCAGCACTCTATGATCATGGCGTTTGACAAGGAGTCCTGCCATGACCTTGGACTCCTGGATGCATCAGCGCTGCACCTGAAAGTGCACATCTTCTCCCCTTACTGCCATAGTGCCTGCAAGGGGAAGCTACAACCAGTTATTTGATGTATTCCTGCCTCTGTGGTTTAAGTAGGGCCGATTTCCCGCACTTTTCCTTGATTGGCTGGTTTTGAAAAGGCTAAGCTATGGGCAAACCTGCTTACCTATGGCTGGCATTGTTTAAAGGGGTATACAACTGGGCACAATGAGTTAGCTGCCCTACACATTGCTTACACCTCCTAAGCTGCCCTGTGCAATGCTTAGCGTTGCTTACATTAGACTTTGCATTATAATCCCTTTCTGATATTGAGTTATTATTCATTACACCTTATATGTATGCCTGGTATCCATGATTAATGTATACATACATTCTTTGGGGTCTTTGTATTTTACTGGGGTCTTCAACACTCTATTACAATTATACCTCACTTCTGGGCTTACTGCTGTACTCCAGTTCACATATTTATGTTATGTAGTGGGTTATGGAACATATGACTGTATACTGATTCCTTTCACAGGTTCAGTTTTGTTTTACTATGATGAAGACTTATTTGCTGATACCTCATTCATTTGCACTTCTGTGATGGCTTGGTGGTTAGCTGTTGTGATTATGGTGTATAGGATCCTGGGTTCGAGACCTGCATGGCTGGTTATTTTGTTGATGTGCAGAACAAGGGCCTTTGGATACAGAGTGATTAAGGCAATTTTGAGCATTTGTAAGCGGGTTTACATGACGATAAACACTGCTAACCTGCCGTTACATCTGCTTACAGAGAGTTAGCTTTACAATTGCTTAAGCAGTGTAGGTATTGCTTACTGCCACACAAATGGGCTTAAGCCCACTTACTAGTGCTTAAATATGCTTACTACTGCTTATTTGTGCTTAAACCTGCTTACTAGTGCCTTATTCATTATGACACTGACACCTCACATATGCATTTACTGCAGTACTCAAGTTCATGAAAATATGGTATTCAGTGGGTTATGCAACATAAATATTACCCATAATGTGCTTTGCCATAGAAAATGGAATGTGCTGTATTGCGACTCGAACCGGGAATGCCTGCTTGGAAGGAGAATGCTCTGCCCACTACACTATTGCTATGCTGCTTCATTTGCATATATCTTCCTTGTTATCCTCTTCAGCCATTTAAAGCTGCATTAACCGTAGCTAAGCGATGGGCACACCCGTGCACCTACGGTTAGCTTTAATCGGATTAAAAAAAAGGGTTTCTTCATTTTATTGATATATACTGTTGCTGTTGTACACAAGGGGGCTATTGGTGGGGATATGCGGTCACCTATGAGCAGCCTTGCTCATTTCATACCCCTTTCTGCTGTTCTTCATTGCAGAGGCATGTATATTCTGAGACCTCTGCTCTCAGACATGCCCCCAGCACTCTTACACGCTCTGTGTAAGCCTAGGAGCTCAGGCAGCATGCCTCATTACTATGCATATGTGTGTTCTTTGATACACCTTCCTGACGTTATTAAATTATATTCCTTGTATAATACAGCACACTTGTTAAACAGAGAGGGCATTTTAAACTTATTTTTTGAACATTTTTCGAATAGGCAATGAAACAAAATGCATAAATCAAGACTGACAAAACTCCCATATTCAGAACATTTCCATCTCTGAACACAGTTGCAACTTTGCATTCAAAAGACTATTAACTGCATTTTTCATTTCATGTGAAAAGGTCCTTACTACTTCAAAACGTGTGTGTGAGAGTGTGTGAAAATGCCCCCAACTGCAGAGCCTAAAGTCCCTAGCTACCACCACTTGTGAGTCTATGCCTCATATTTTTGTTCTGTTCCTTATTAAAAAAAAATCACTGAAGGATTGACTTTACTAAATACTGGCAGGCATTTGAATTTCAGACTTCATATTCTTCAAAAAATAAATGGTAACACAAAACCTTTTATTCTAGCAATTTTCTAAGTTTATAAAATCAGTATTTGAAATTTGTCCCATTTTGGGGCTGTATTCCCCCATTATTGGCTTTGTCCAGGTTTTTTGTGCTAAGAGGTTGAGAGCTATCATGAAAAGTGATAACTGAATTCATTAAATGATAGCTGTTTAAGTTTCAGTGTTCCTGTCTTTCAGACAGCTGTTGATTTGGCTTAGTGGTGTGTTTCTCTGACTGTAGTGCACTGGGTCTGGGTTCAAGACTTGGCAGTGAAATGCATGGTGGCAACACAACATTATATCCAAGCAACTTCCAAATTTATACAAGCAATGTTCAAAATGTGTCCCTGGTTTTTGACCTTTTGTCCCCCCACCCAAAAAACCTGAAATTGAATATAAGTGCAAGAAGCTATGCAAGATGCCTGTGCCATACACTATTGTCATTCTATGTATGTGTAATATATGTGTGTCTGTGTGTGTGTGTGTGTGTGTGTGTGTGTGTGTGTGTGTGTGTGTGTGTGTGTGTGTGTGTGTGTGTGTGTGTGTGTGTGTGCAGTGTGTGTAGTGTGTGTGTGTGTATGGAAGTAGTCTTTTATCATGGAAATGTTCTGAATATGGCAGTTTTGTCAATCTTAGTTCATGCATTTTGTTTCATTGCCTACTCGAAAAATGTTCAAAAAATAAGTTTAAAATGTGCTGTCTGTCTAACAAGTGTGCTGTATTATACAAGGAATATAATTTAATAAAGTCAGGAAGGTGTATCAAATAACACATGTATGTTTCTTGTTTTGTGTGCAAGGGGCCAATGATTTGAAAACAGCCCAGAAGTAATCTTTATCCACCACTGGCTAGATGCATTTTCTTTGGATGTGGTGTGTGGGTTTCAATGCTGTTTCAATGAATGTGAGTTTCAATGGCAGAGAAGTTTTAATGCCAAGTCTATTTCCATTGTGAGACAGTATTGCTTTGTTTAGCAGATGTCTTATTGTTTATGCATTGTACTATAAAATGTAAAAATAAAATCCAAATAATCATTGCAGAAGTAAAACAGTATGCACACATTCGTGTTTATGGTAAATAGGGCAAAATAGCCAGGTAATGGGACATTGGAATGGTTGAAGGGGGACTCTGGTGCCATATTTTGGTTGTCTGTTCTTCAGTTTGCATTTGAAAGTTGGTATCCCACAATACCATTGGAGTGGGCAGGGTCATGTAATTATGTATGCAAATTTGATGTTAATCAGCGTACAGATTTGTACGTATTTTTCATGGGCCTTGTCCAGATTTTTGATGTTTCCAGATTGAGAGGTATGATTACGTGTGTGAGCATGCCCAGTATGCCCGTCTGTACTGAATGTATGGATCAAGTCCAGGTAGTCTGTACTGCAGTGCTGACCTATGTGTTGTACACCTACAGGTGGCATACTGTTTCTGCATGGTATCTGTCAATCATTTGGCATTGACTGTTACTACATTCTACATTGGATGGGGGGGTGGCACACCTGACTATTTCTACATTTCTACACAGGATTGGGGGGCACACCTGACTGTTACTATATTTCTGCGTAGGATGGAGGGGCACACCTGACTATTTCTACATTTATATACTGGATTGGGGGCACACCTCACTGTTAATATATTGCTATGTAGGGTGGGGGGACACCTGACTTTTTCTACGTTTCTACTCAGGATTGGGGGGCACACCTGACTGTTACTATATTTCTATGTAGGATGGGGGGGGCACACCTGACTATTTCTACATTTCTACACAGGATTGGGGGGCACACTTGACTGTTGCTACATGTCTACATAGGATGGGGGGGCACACCTGACACTTGTACACATTTGCCATGACTGTACTGGTATGTCAGGTGCTCCATTTCATTCTGTATTCTTACCTATCATGCTGATTAGAGGCATACCATTGTACTGGAGATCTTAGCTTTTATTTACCTACATATTAGTTTCTGACTTCCTACCCTTCAGAACTGATGTCCCACTGCCTGACCTGCTGTAGTCTGTCTGTGTAGGCCTGGGGGGGGAGGTTACCCATAGGCATAATTCAGAGGCCATATCACAGCCTTTGTTTGTGTTTGTCTAAACCTGTCCTGTTGGCTGTGACTGTTGTTGGGTATATGAACCCCCCTGACTGGCATGCATGAGTCACTTACCTTGTGAGTGCCCCAGTATTGAGGGTGGTGCTGCAGGGCTGCCTATGTCGGATGCACACAGTACACTCCCTACACATGGTTGAGCACAGGTAGTGTAATGTTTGACATCCCTTTTACTGTATGTGAGAGTCAGATAGTGGTGTTATTGCCTGGGCCCCTCCTGTGTCAGTGTATGTGCTATGCATTGCCTCTTTGCCAAGGTCAGGGCATACTGGGAATGCTTCCTTCTGCCTATTGGGGCAGGCTCAGGTTGTTCCTCCTCCAAGTCCCTCTGTGCCTGTGCAGGTCTTGGCAATGATGGGGGGCTGTGTGGCCCTGCCCCGTGCTGTTCCTGCTGCAGTTGTTTCCACAGGATCATATTGTGTAGCATGGCACATACAAAGACAATTTGATTACATGTAGCTGGTGAGTACTGCAAGACTCCACCGGATGTGTCCAGGCACCGGAACAATGACTTGAGAATCCCAAATACATGCTCTACTATAATTCTGGTCTGTGCGTATTCCTCATTATGGAGTTCTTGTTTGGGTGTGTGTGCATTTCTGATGAGTTTCATCAGCCATGGCTCTAGTGCTTATCCAGCATCCTCCACTAGGTGACCGTGAGGAATATCCCCATTGGCAAATCTCTGGTACAGCTGCATCAGATGCCAGATGTGGGAATCGTGGTAGCTTCCAGGGCAGCCAGCACACACATTCATTATTATGCCCTGGGCATCGCACAGGACCTGGCAGTTGATGGAGGGGAAGCCCTTGCAGTTGATGTAGACCCTACCCCGCTCACCTGGTGGTGCGTTGATGCATATGTGCATGCAGTCTGTAGCATCCACTACCTCAGGGTATTCTGCTATTTGGTGGCACAGTTGCATATTGCTGGCCAACACCTCACAGGTGTTGGGGAAATATACGTGCTCACTGACATGTGCTGACATGGCATCCAAGAATTGGTGGAGTACCATGGATGCTGATGCCTGTGAGATCCCTATCATATCCCCAGTTGGCCTTTGGAAGGTACCTGTAGCTGGTATTTTTAGGCCTACATATACCTTGGTATCCACTGGGATGGGTTCTCCTCTGTTAGTTTTGTGTGTCAGGCATGGCTGGCACAGCTCAACAATTTGCTGTAGGAGGTCCCTGTCCACCCTATAGCGCTCCACTATCTCCAGCTCATGTAGCCCCCTGGTAGGTTACCTTGGGTCTGTACACTTTTCTCCATCTCCTCACTGTGGGTTGGTCGACAGCATTCACATCCTCACCACCTTCAGCCTCTTCCACAAGTTGTATGATAGCTATTGCATCCCCTATCATTTTGCTGTTGTGAGTGTTAAAAGTTCCCCGCTTGTTTACACCGGTGGTTTATAGTGTGAGAAATACCAGAGTGGAAGGTGTTTGCATAGTTTATAGTAGTGTTCTGAGCTGGGCTGGTCTGCAGCCTGTGTAATTGGCCAGTTCTGATACATTTCACCTGCCAGCTCTGCTAGTTCTCTTTGATTACCTTCCTACTGCTGTTTTCCCTTCCCATTGCCTTCCTGTTTAAGCCTAGGGCTGCGCCACCACAAACAGAGTGCTCAAATGTGCACAGTGCTGCTATTTCCTGGTTTAACTTTTTTGTAAAACCCAGTGCGCAGCGCGCACACCCACTTAGGCAATGTAAAGAGTGCTAGGCAGATTCAGACACCCACCCCAGCTTAGCTGAGCTAAGCTAGGAGGAAACCCATGATGTCAGCTAACTCCTAGGCTTGCACCAATCTATTCCTACTCTTACACTGTTGGGACCTGATTAGCATGCTGGGGAAAACTGGGATTCACTATCATTCCCCTCATTTGCATAGGATTGCCTGCTAATGCATAGTTACATGTCTCACACTGAGCCTCCCCCCTTAGCCACCCCTACTCACTGGCCATGTTGTCTTCTGCCTGCCATTGACTTGCATGGCAGAATAGTGATTTTAGTTAGAATGCTTAATTTAGGTTTATTTTGTTATTTTCTCCTGATCCCATTTGCGCGCCACTGCCCTATGCTTAAACAGGCGAGATCGGCTAAAAAAATAAAAGTTGTTTTTTTTTTTGTTTTGGCTGTTTGCAATGCCAGTGGCCTTATACTTGGCCATTGGCATGCTTCCTAACTGATATGCAGCCTTTATTTAGAGCTGTCATGCTCCGTTTTGGATTTTGCAGAAATGTACTCGGTTACTAACCAAGTACATTTCTGCAGATTGCCCTAGTCCTGCACAGCCCGTTGCAAGCTTCCTGGATTGCAAATTCACCTCATTTGCATGGATTTCTCCTGCAAATTGGGTGATTTTCATACAGGGGCTTAGTCCGTGCAGGATTAGTGCAGGAGCGCTTGTGAACACCCCTGCAGGCTTTTCCTGGATCGCACGGCAGACATATTGCCTGCTAGAGCTCCTGCACTGATCTTGCAAGCCATGCAAGGCATAGAGAATCTGGGGATATAATCAATTCAATCATTTTTAAAAAAATCAAGCATACTAAACGGAACTGTTCCATTTACAAGATTCTTAGACCAAGAGACCCAAGAATGTTATGGACTGGCTTTAGTATACTGGACCTCCCCCACCAGATCAGACTCCAAAAGACACCTTTCCATGTAAATGAAAGGACTGCAGATTCTGTGATTTCACTTACTAAAATAACTATTTCTACTGCTCAAAAGTGAAAAAGAATTTCCTGCACACAACAAGGGAAAGTTGTAAGAGTGACTGTTTACATACATAAATGTCTGTATTCTTCTACTTTTATTTTAATATGTCTGTTTTATCTTTTGCACACTGCAGTTACTTGTATGTTACCAGTCTATAATTAATTTCTGAGCCCATTCTGCAAATATTATTTATTAATGTTTTTAATTCATGTTTAAAGGAACTTGTTCAAATCGATTTTCATGATTGTCTTTAACAGCACACAGTTACATTCTGTATATTTTCACATTCATTGCTTTTCATAATATTTTCCCACTCTCGCCGTTCAAGTCAAAATTTGCTTTCTTAGCTTAGCTTCCTAAATTATACACTGATCTGAAGAAGCCATGATGGCAAAGCACTTAAATACATATATAAAATATTTCAGTTTTTTTCACTTTCTTCAGGTTTTACATTGTCCCTTTTGACTTGAATTGTGAAGCTGCTTCTTACTCCTCCTAAAGAAGTCACTTTGGCTTAAGCATTTGCTTTGCTTTTGGTCTAAAAAGTTGCATCCTCTTCACTTTCTAATTTTTACTATGTTGCAATGTTTTAGTTCAAGCATTCATTTTAAGACTTTAACATTAATTTGCTTCACTCAAAATTTAGCAATCTATTTTAAGTTAGGTTTTTTTTTTTTTTTGCAGTTGTGATTTATAATTTTGGATGCTTTGTTTCATAAAATGTGCATATGCTAATGTCGAAAGATTTTACTCTTCTAACATATTCTGGAAGAATCACACCAAGTTCTTGTAAGCAAGTAAAACAGCTTTATTTTACATGCATGGAGACCTGCTACATGATAGTAATATGCCAGCAGTCTGGCTACTTGTACTTTAAGTTCTCCTTATATAGACCCTCCTGCACGTACATACACGTAGCACAGAGGACTTTCATTAAAATTGATAGTTTGATTACTTGTTTTTACCAGCCAGTACCACAGTTATTCTTGCACCATTAACTTTCTTATCAGCAGTTTAAGATTAACTTCTGCATTCCTCAGTGATCAACATTTTCCAGAACATTTCAGTTTGCACGCAGTGAACATTTTTCTGCTTAACCCTTTAAATACAGAATACAAAATATGTTGACTTCAGTATTTTTCCACATTTCCCCCCTTACAACATTTTGTATACTGTTTATTTTACACAATCCCAGATACGTTGTATACCTTTTCATAATCAGAGAAATATGCTTTTGTAGCATTGGCAGAGATAACCTTCGATATTATCATTTTGATACATGGTATGCAACAGCAGCCAAGCAGCAAAAATATGATTGCACCAACACATACAGCAATTAAAATGTTCATCAACACAGAACCCCAGTTTCCAAACAGATTTTGGAAAAAGTCAGTCAAGGGGTTTGGACCAGGTTTAGTCAGTTCAGAAACTTATTGAATTATTTCAAGATGGCTCTGAATCGCGTGCTCGTTATCAGGAATGAACGAGCAGCACTCCTCGTGTATCAGAGCGCAAGTACCTCCTTTCGCTGCTAGGGTGAAATCGAGCGCCATACGGTTCTGCAACACTACTGTTCTCATCGCCGTTAATTCGTCCGTCACCAATTCTAGCGCTGAAAATGTCGCATTACTCAGAGTCTCTAACAGTTTTGACAGTTTTCTCAGTTCCCAGATGGATTTTACTGTCCCATATGCTGGCAAAATACCAGCCCAAGCAATTACATCATCGCCTAGGTCCATATGTGAGAGTCCTTTGCTGCTGACGTGTGCCAAGTCATGGTGATAAATCCATAACGCATCAATGTTACCAACGGGATTAATAGGTTTATTAAGAGAACGTGCATTTTGTATTTTACCTTGAGGCAACGCATTTGCGTGCCTGATAGCTGGTATCAGATATCCCAAAAAACAACTTCCTGACCAGCCATATGGTAACCATTTATATGCTTTCCTACCACAAATAAAATAACAATCATTTGTTTTGATGGTAATATTGGTTGCAAATTCATAACTCCCATTTGGCTTTAGCCCCTTAAATAACAGGCCATATACATACAGCATTTTTTCAACAAAACTAATATCATTTACATTGATGTCTTTTTTATAGCTCCAAACTTGGTCTCACACTGCCCTTCTAGGGTACAATTACGAACTATTGTCAAATTACATTGGCTCAGCCCCACCTTAACTTTCCCAATCTTTTGAAAACACACTCTTCCCTTTTGCCGGCCAAGAAGAGGCAGCGCCACCTTGTCTCTCAGTGGTACTTCTGTGGTTTCAAACAACAAACTATTCAAGTATCATTTATTCCCAGAGGGCTGTCCCTAACATTAAGCCACTGTGTACAGTAGGTATTGCAGTACATACCCAACAATTTGAGACATTCATTGAGGATGCATATGCATATTTAATCGCTTGATATGTATTAAAGTTTGGATGCCAGCTGGTGTGTTTGTCTCTTTTTGAATGGCTAGCTTCATTAAAAGACAGAAATGTCCAAAACAGAAATATTACAATCACAATAGTTATAAACAATAAAACATTGCAATAGAACCATTTTCTCTTATTCTCATTATTGTCCTTCATGATTGCTGCTGTCTGTTTGTTCCTCAGGGAACTCAAGTCTTTATTTAACTGAAAATGTTTTATGATTTTGCAGTGCGTTAGGTGGATCCATGAGGACCTTTCTTTAATCCGAACTGCTGTTGGAGTTGCGATTAGCACCTGGTAGGGGCCCTCCCATTTGGGGGATGCCCAATTCTTGCGTTTTATTATTTTGATCCAGACCCACTCGCCGGGTCTGATTTCCGTGATCTTGTCATCTCTTGAACCTGAAAAACAATCATTCGTTAAACAGCTGTTAGTATTGGTCAGCATTTTCCTCATGTACTCAGCTATCTTCTCACCCCCCTCACGTTCCGCAGGCAACAAATTTTGCCACTGCGGGACGTAATAAGGTCTCCCATACAACAACTCAAATGGGGTGACTCCTTTTGAGGTGGGAGTTGTGCGCATGGAAAGGAGGGCTAGAGGTAGACAGGTAATTCAAGACTGATGTGTCTCGGCCATGAGTTTTCTTAACTTGCCTTTTAGAATGCCGTTATGGCATTCCACCAACCCTGCTGACTGTGGGTGGTAGGCACAATGGTGTTTCAATTCAATTTGGAAAACTGTAGACAGTTTCTGTATGATCTGATTGACAAAATGCGTGCCGTTGTCAGAGTAGATGCGTGTAGGAAGTCCAATGTGCGGGACGATGTGATTGACCAAAATTTTAGCCACTGATTGAGCATCCGGATGTGTCACCGGAAAAGCCTCAACCCACTTAGTAAATGCATCTACTATTACTAACACAAACTTTTTTAGTTGTGCCGGGGTCAATTCGATGAAGTCCATACATATTGTATGAAAAGGATAGGGGGGTGTTGGAAATGATGCGGGAGCAACTCTGACCCCTCCCCCGTGGTATTTAGCACATACTATGCAGGATAGACAAAAACGTTTTGCATATGCAATGAAACCCTTGGTCCAAAAGGTAAGGTGGATAATTTTAACCATAGCTGCAGGGCCCAGATGGGAAGGGCCATGCACAACTAGTGCTGCATACCTAAAAAGATTAGTAGGCAAAACATATTTATTATCCGGTCCCACATAGATTCCTTTGTTCTGCCTAACACCATACCTAGTCCAGCGTTGTTTTTCCTGTACTGTGCTAAGTTCCTGCATGACTTGTAAGGTTTGCAAATCAAATTTATCTGTTGGTTGTAATTCTGTAGGTGTGGTTTCAAGTGAAAAGGTACTGGACATAGCTGCCTCTTTGGCTGCTTTGTCTGCTAGGGCATTACCAAGTGATACCGGGTCCTTAGCACGGGTATGAGCAGCGCATTTACAGATGGCCAAACCCGTGGCGTTGGACGGCTTGTAGTAATTCAAGGATTAGGTCTTTGTGCATAATGTCTTTCCCGAGGTTGTAACCATCCCCCTATTTTTTCATTGCTGAGCAAACACATGCACCGTAGAGAAGGCATATTGACTATCCGTATAGATAGTGACATTCCTGTCCTCTGAAAGGAGACATGCCCTTGTTACAGCAATCAGTTCCGCTGCTTGAGCGGATAAGTTCCCGCGGAGTGGTCTTGCCTCTATTATCTGAGTTGCAGTAGTAACTGCATACCCTACCTGCGTGGTGCCTGTTTCTGTTTTGCGTGCTGACCCATCTACAAACAGTGTCCAGTCCGCATGTAGTAAGGGTTGATCTTTAAGATCCGGTCTTGGTAGAACTTTAGAATGTATGAGATCTAAGCATACATGCGAATACCGTCTTCAGCAACAGGTAGCAATGTCGCTGGATTTAAGGTAGTGCATCTCTCAATTGTCATGTGTGGCTGCGATAACAGCGTAGTCATACAAGATAAATGTCTGCTAGGTGACAGAAATGTTAACTTGTCCTGCAGAAGGATGACTGCTACAGAGTGCGGGACTTTTAACGTAAGATCATGGAACAATACCAACGTGGCAGACGCTTGTACCGCCAAAGCGGCTGCAATTACTGCTTGCACACAGTGTGGTAATGCTCGTGCTACTGAGTCTAATTTGCTAGAGTAAAATGCCAATGGTCTTAACTTATCTCCATACATTTGCATTAAAACAGATGTCATAAATCCCTGCTTGCAATCTACAGCCTGTATAAAGGTCTTACTGTAATCTGGAAACCCCAATGTTGCTGACCCAGCTATCAGTTGCTTGATCCTAGTAAATGCCTGTACTGCCTTGTCTGTCCAGTGCAGCAAATCTTTTGCCGCCATCGGTATTGCAAAAATTAAGTCTGATAGCAGGTGCACTTCTTCGGCGTAGTTGGGAATCCAACTACGACAGAAGTTCGTAATGCCTAAAAAGGACATCATTTTTTTTTTTTGTAGTTGGCATGGGGGCTTGTAAAATAGCATTCTTTCTGCTGTCATCTAATCGGCTGCCCTTCCCAGAGATAGTATAACCCAGGTAACATACTTCTAATTTACAAAATTGTAACTTAGACTTATTTACCTTATGTCCTTCGTGTGCCAGAAAGTGTAGTAGTCGAATAGTCTCGGACTTACAGAGTTCTTCCGTAGTCGCGGCCAGGAGGATATCATCCACGTACAGCAGTAGGTGGCACCCTTGGGCTGGTTGGAACTGAGCCAAATTGGTGGACATCTCTTGTGAGAAGATGGTGGGACTTTCGCAGTATCCCTGCGGTAACCTGGTATAGGTATAACGCTTGCCCATAAACGTAAATGCAAACCAAAATCTACTATCTTCCTGCAAGGGAATAGAGAAAAAGGCATTACTGATATCAATTACAGAAAAGTAGTTATCTGTTGGAAGGATATCGTTCAGCAGAATAGACGGATCCGGGACTATGGGGGCCCGAGGTACCACCGCGGCATTTATTGCCTGTAAGTCTTGTACCATCCTCCATGTCCCATCCGGTTTTTTTACTGGAAATAAGGGCGTATTACACGGTGAGTCTGTGCACAGAATTAATACTCCAGCTTTCAAAAGTGCTGTGATTACCGGTAAAATGCCCTCCTCTGCCTTTCTGCTCAAGGGATACTGCCGTTTATGAGGTCTAAATTCTGACTTGGGTGTAATCTTTACCTGTCCTGCCGTTCTAATCAGTCCGATATCGTGCTGACCCTGCGACCATAATGAGTTTGGAATCGTCTGCAATTGAGATTCTTCCATGGGGGTAAGGAGACATAGTCATAATGTCCCAGGGGATTGTATCGGTTTGTCTTCCCTGAGGTGCACGGTCGGTCTGGCTTGTGTAACCCAGTTAAGTTTTTGAACCTGAATGCCCTTACCTGCCAACTGTTCTGGTGTCCATCCTACCCATTCAGTTATTTTCTTACCCACGAGGTACCATGACATTCCTTCACCCTCCGTGACTGAAATATGTGTGGTTAATTCATTTTTATACAGCAGCTGCATATCCCTTGTAAGGCTACATGTGACTGCAGAATTACCTAGTGTGTCCCAAAAAAGGCTATGCAATGCTAGTTTGGTGACTTTAAAACTAAGAAATTTCTTTTTGTATTCTAAATCAGGTTCGGCACATCTTCTGTAATACATTGTGCAATGTAATGGATCTGACACCTTCGGATTTGTTATGCCGTATTTGCTTAATGCCAAATTTGTAAGAGCCATCACTACACTCTGGGGGCCTGTCTCTATCAAATCATTACTATACCAGTAATGTAGATCTCCCTGCCCCTCTAATAGCATTGCACTATTCAGTTCTATTCTCCTTGCCACCATCCCCATGGAGGTTGGGACGGCTGCTATACCGAACACTTGCATTAAATCTCTTCCTAGTAAATGTACTGGGCAGATTTTTGAAATTATTACTCGGAACTGTATGGTTTGGTTCATCTCTGGGTCGGTAAACCACAGAGGTTTGGACAATGGCTCTTTGTAAATACGACCATTTGCTGCTTTTACAAGCACATATTCATCCGAGGTAACATCGGATGATATGGCAGTACTTCTGACTAACGTTCGTGAAGCCCCTGAGTCACAAAGAAATTCTATGTCTCGGCCCTCAACTTGCAATGTGATCACTGGTTGGGATTCCAATTGCATAGTTGATGCTAGTGCTGTTAGATTTACCATTTGATATTTCTCATTTTCTGCCATTTCCTGTCCCCACCCATCGTCTTTACTTGTACCTACTTCCCCATTCTCACTTTCTTTTTCTTCCTCATACCCTCCATCTACATCTTTTTGACCGTCATATAGTCATGCGGTACCACCGGAAGCAACCATCGGTTTCTCCGGTCCTCTGCAATCTCTGGCGAAATGTCCTTTTTTACCGCACTTAAAACACTCCTCCCTCTTTTGCCTACCCTCGAAATCCTCAGAATGACTTATGCCTCCCCGTCCTCGTCCTCTTTCCCTGCCACGCCCTCTTCCGTGATTTGCGGAACCTTGAACTAACATTAAAGTTCCATCTTCACTAACTGTAAAAGTCTGGGCTTTTTTATCTTTTTTTTCCTTCAGGTATTTCTCAGCATGTCTAGCATAATCCATAAGGGGCTGTAGATGCGCTGTCCTGTGTGTGATCATATGCTTTTGTATAAAGTTACCAATGGCTGTCTTGCAGCCCTTCAGGAATGCATTTTTCAGTTGCTGTTCATAGGGCGAGTCATTTTCCTGATTTTCTGCCTTAATCAACCCACTATGAGCATCAAAACATTGTGTGAGACGATGTAGATAATTGTCTACGGTTTCGTCATCTGATTGAACGCATTGATTAATGCAAGTCCAATCTGCTTTGGGCTTCCAATGTTCTTCTATTTTATCTAGGAGAGTCTTTATTCTGGTTCTACACACTTGAGTTAAACGGCAAGGCTCCCCCTTCCTCTGGTAGCAGGGGGTCCCAAGTTCCGCAAATAAGGTGCCAATCAGGTCCTAGGATTTGCCTTATTACTTGTTCAAATTCTACAGCGTTTAATCTATAACTCATTTTCATGCCCCCTACGTCTGTATGGAATTTACGCATATCTACTTTTGGATGGGGAATCCCCTCTACCGCTTTTCGGATATCATCACGGGTCCACGGTCGGTAGACCAATATGGTAGGACCCTCGCCTTCTGCGCCTGCTTGAGGATTTGCCACTTCTATCAGTGGGTATTCCTCTCCTTTCTGATCTACCTTTTCCTTAATTTTCCAGTGCCCTTCTCTCCTAATACTTCCGCTGCGTAAGTCAAGAGTGTTGGCAGGCTCTCTCTGTAATATAATACTTGGCGTGGGGGCCACCCACGAAGCCTGGTATTGCGGTGGGTCCTGGTCGGGGCACCTCAATAACCTGTGCAGGGTCTGGATACTGGATGGGAGGGCCGTGGATTCTGGTGACTACGACTGACTATGGAAGTTTCATTATCTTCCTTTTGAACAAAGTACACATCTTTTCACTTGAATTACCACACCTTTTTTAAATTTTGTTCCTTATGTCTTTTATTTGCTTCCTCCAGCCATTTCTGTGCCTGGGAATCCCTACCTTCTTTTGCTTCCTTGTCTTATTTCCTGCCTGTTTGCGCAGTAATCTTACTAGATTTTGACATTCTGACTTATTTAAACATCCACTAAACCCATGATCTTTTTTCCATTTATCTAAATACTTTACATTCTTTGGGTGTAAATCAAACATAAACTTTTCATCTTCAGTTTTGTCGTCGCCTTTGGCGCAACTGGTTCCTGTTCCCATTTCTCTTATGAGAAACTATTCCTGTTCCTGAGATCTCTTGTATATGGAATCTATTCACATATACTCCTTATACTTTGAGAAAATAAAATTTTTCCCTTGACTAGTCCCTTAAAATTTAGACAAAAAATTCCAATCAGAAACAACAAAAAAATAGCTTTTCTTTTTGCTTACCTTTGTGATTCCTCCGCCCTGTTTCGCTGCCACCTCACGGATTGAATCTGGAAAGAGTGACTGGCCTCTAATTTCAACCTGTTTCAGTTGGAGGTCTTTCATTCGAGGAGAGCCTGATCTCTCTCCACCTGCACAGGTTTTCAGCCTCTCTTTGTTCGATTCGCGCCGTGCAGGGGCCGCCCCACGTTGGGCGCCAGTTATGTCGAAGATTTTACTCTTCTAACATATTCTGGAAGAATCACACCAAGTTCTTGTAAGCAAGTAAAACAGCTTTATTTTACATGCATGGAGACCTGCTACATGATAGTAATATGCCAGCAGTCTGGCTACTTGTACTTTAAGTTCTCCTTATATAGACCCTCCTGCATGTACATACACGTAGCACAGAGGACTTTCATTAAAACTGATAGTTTGATTACTTGTTTTTACCAGCCAGTACCACAGTTATTCTTGCACCATTAACTTTCTTATCAGCAGTTTAAGATTAACTTCTGCATTCCTCAGTGATCAACATTTTCCAGAACATTTCAGTTTGCACGCAGTGAACATTTTTCTGCTTAACCCTTTAAATACAGAATACAAAATATGTTGACTTCAGTATTTTTCCACAGCTAAAGATTGGAATTAACCTAAAAACTATTTGTTGCCTGTAGATTGGTGCACAGACAATAGGGCTCACTTCTCATACTTATCTTTAACCTACATCAGTTTGTTACACAGGTGTTGTTTTCATGCCTTAAAATGAAAGTATTTCCATCATCCAGTCACCACAGTCATTAAAACCAAGCATTAGAACATGCAAGGGTCAGCTAGTTAAAATAAAACTATTTCCATAATCTAATCATCACACTCATTGAAATTAGGCACTAGCACGCGTGCACACACACACACACACACACACACACACACACACACACACACACACACACACACACACACACACACACACACACGCACACACACACACACACACCAATCAGCTTGTTAACACTTACCGTATTTCTCTGTAAATAAGACCTAACCAGAGAATAAGGCCTAGCATGGTTTTCCGGGGTGGTCATGATATAAGCCCTACCCCAAAAATAAGCCCCAGTTAAGATTGTCAACAACACACGATGGACGTGTTGAATTATAAAATAATAATATTATTGACACCTGTTGACTGTGGTTATCGTACTCTGCTCGCCATTTTCTGACCATTCAGACACCCAACTTCTTCTCTTTGCAAAAAGTCATAAAATTCTTTCCCCAGGAGTCCCCCATGATTCTTACTGTAACCCTAATCCTCACTCACACTTGATGTTTGAGATCCTTGGCCCATAAACACTGGCAAGTGTACTTTGATTGGTCAAAGTACAGACAACGCACATAAAATGTGCGCACTTGATAATGAGCAGGAGTGGTTGTGTCTTCTTAACTGTCGCCATTTTTGTTGCTTTTCCAGTCTCATAAATCTTCAATTAACCCCCCCCCAGACAAGATGAGTGCAAAAAGAAAGAGCTATTCCATCGAGTGCAAGAAAGGAATCATGGAGGACTCCTGGGGAAAGAATCTGATGGCTTTCTGAAAAGAGAAGAAGTTGGATCTCCGAATGGTCCAAAAATGGCAAACAGAGTACAATAACCTCAGTCAACAGGTGAATGAGGGAAATGCTAAGAAGTACAAGTGTGGATCAGGTCTGCAACCATTATTTCCTAGGCTGGAAGACATCATCTGTGAATGTATTGCTAACAGGAGAGCAAAGGCTTTGGTTGTGCACAGGGCTGATATTCAAGCATTTGCTCCTGCAATGGCACCACACTTAGAAATATCCCCAGAAGAATTCAAAGCATCACAGCATTGGCTGGATGGCTTCCTTCAGTGATATGAACTGTCTCTAAGATGATCGGCAGCACTGTTCAAGCTGGAAGATACTGAAGTTATTAAACATGCACTTGCATTCAAGTCCTTTGTTGATGGCATCAACTTTTATAAATACCAACTCTCCAACCTGATTGCTATGGATGAAACTGCAGTGTTTATGGGCCAAGGATCTCAAACAACAATTGATCTGAGGGGTGCCTCATCAATCTACATTCCCTCCACTGGTTACGAAAGTGCACATGTTACCTACATTTTGGCAATTCATCTAGATGGAAAGAAAACCCCACCTCTAATCATTAGTAAGGGCAAGAAAGATAAGACTGAACGTGTTTCAGGCATTTACATTCTTGAAACCAAAAAAAGCCTGGTGCATACAAGCAGTTATAAGGAAGTAGATCGATGTAATGCTGCCACTTGTTTTGCGAGGTGGCGAAAGAGGTCTGCTAGTCTGGGATTCAGCCAGCACTCACCGCGCTAAAGACATGAAGAACTTCCTTGCACAGAGAAGAATAGATCAAATAATGACTCCCGCAGGAATGACTGCCTATCTCCAGACTCTTGATATTGCAATAAACAAGTCATTCAAGGACCATTTGCACATGGAACTCAATGAGTACATTGAAAATAGAATGGAGAGAAATCAGCGTGGAAACTTTGTGAAGCCTAGCCTGCAAGAAGTTGTGACTTGGGTGAAGAATTCATGGGATAAAATCACTGACAGCTGCTTTGCCAATGCACTATGAGCAGGCTACATGGACAAGCAGTGCTCATTTAAGGAGAGCTCTAATGCTAGGCATGACAGATTGGGGCCAATGGTTCTACAGGAAATGGAGTTGCAAGAAATTCATGCCGGAATTTGGGGGTTTGAGACTTATGACAATGTTCCAGAAGAAGATGACATGACTGTATTTGAATAACTTTTCCTTTATCAGGGCAGCAGAATGGATTGCTTCTGCTTTCAGCTGCCAGCAAGCTCTTGTCAGTTTTTAACTTTATTATATTAAGCTAACATTTCATTATCAAGGGGTAATTACAAAGTAAGGCCACTAGTTTCCAGACTTCATTTTTATGACTTTCTATCATTCTTCTCTTACTGTTTGGGTAAGGAATAAAGAAAGCATCACCACTCAAAAAGTGGCAGTTATTCACCTGTTTTATTCCCCTCCTCCAATACACATGTATTGAGATTTTTCTGCACTTTCTGTTAAGCATGAAATATTGCACTGTGAAAGCCAAGGTGTAGATATTCTGAAGTTGAAATGTTTGTAGCACTGTTTATGTAGAATTCTCACACAACTGTTAATGTGTTACCTAGAACTGTTGCCCAGTAACGGAAAAGTACCAAATAAATGTCAATTTGTGTACATGAATAAATGTCAATTTGTGTACATGAATAAATGTTGATTTTTCTACATGAATAAATGTCATTTTTTGTACATGAATAATAGAATAAATGTAGATGGTTGTACAGAGGGGACAAATAAGGTATCCCCTGATAATAAGCCCTAATGCATATTTCAGCAGGGGAAAAAGTATAAGATCCGGTCTTATTTTTGGAGAAATATGGTATATATCAATAAGTCACAGATCCCCCAGCAAGCTATGCCCACCTCCCAAATTATGTTTAAATAGAGAATCTAGCTTGCTTAGTCTCTAGACCTGCAATATACAGAGTGAAAGTCTTTGTCTGATGCATGGAATAAAGACTGGTTGCCAAATAAAATAGGAGTCCTTTAGTATTTTTGGAAGACTGCTAAAATAAACTATAAAATATAACAGCTTGTGTGATCCAGTACTTGAGTAATTAAACTACTGCCACATCTTTATGAGTGCTGTTTTGCTTTAACCTAGATGTTGTTAGTCCTTAAAAGTTTCTGCTTCCTGATGCAGGCTTTGGATAGAGAAGGAAGCAGCCTACCATAATGGATTATTGTCAGAGTTGTGAAGCATATAGGTTGTGGTAATGCTGAACTTTTTTAGCTACTTCAATGTAGAATCTGCTCTTTGTTGTTGTGCTGTTAACAAATTTGTCAAGTAAAATATTGTAGCAGCAGCAAAATAAAGCAAAGGTTTACTAGATTCAGACAGCACGGTTACATTAATTAAAACACAATATGTGTGTGAGCACATAATTAGTAGGCAGAAAATTGAAGAAATATGTGTACATGGAGACAAAAGAAAATACCCTAGAATATAGGCAGAAAAACAAACTCTTGTAGGTAAAGTGTCATGCCCTGTAGCTCTGATGCCTGTGGTGACTAGATGATGGAAATATTTTCATAACACGTGATTTGATAATTGGTCAAGACCATTTAACAGAACTATAGAAGTTATGTCAGAAAGGTTCAAATGTATATACTACTAGAAATACATCTCACCAGTAAAGAAAATAATGAAGGACATTAGCATAGAGATTGTCAGAAGACTAGAGTCTTACCAAAAGACCCCAGTAATAAAAGAGGTCAATATAGAGACTGACAGAGAAGGTGAGTTTTGCATAATGACTACATTTGTAAAGTAATAAAAATGGTCAGTGTAGTAATTAACAGGGAAGGACCTACAATTAACAATGCAGTAAGAGAAGCAGGTAAAGAATAAGGAAGCTACAGATGAATTGCATACTTAAGAAAAAAAAGGGAACCTGGATAGAGTTTTAAGCATCTCCCTGTTGTACCAAAGTACAGAGCCAGACAGAAACAGAATTATGAGTCTATGGGTAAAGAAAGGAAGGAAAACAGTGAACTAAAGAAATGGATACTGTCAGTACATCAGTGGAAAAAAAATATTTTCTTGTGCTGCCTTTTACAGAGAGTAAGCCAGATGAAGGAGAAAAGCCCGTACCTACATTTGTAAGAGAATAGATCACTGTCTCCAATTCAACTCACATTATTGCAGAACACAGTGATGACTTAACTGACTTACAGATAAGCAATTAACATTTTAAGAAGGACAAACAATCCACTTTTACTTTACTGATGAACTCAGAAAAAGAGTAAAACATGGCATGTCTACTTCTAGTAGTGTTTAGCTTTATTGATATAAATACATTAGTAAAGACTTTAAAAAGTGAAAGTACAAAGTCCTGAGCATTCATAGGTCATGTAGCTGAAATACTGGTATGTCATTAAGGAGTTATTTACATGAGTCTCCACTACAGAAGCTTTAAGGTATAACACAATGAAGACTTAAACTTTGCTAGGTCTTTTTTGTATTTTTTACAAATCTGGAAGCAAAGCTTTGACTTGTTAATGAGCTGTTTCTTTTGCCAAGGGTACAGGGTTTGAATCCTTCCATCATCATTCACCTGCTTTGTGACCTTGAGCATGTCTCTTAACCAGACATTACTTTGGGGCAATTAAGAATTTGGCCAAGGCTCCTTAATGGTCTCTTCCAACTTTCCATGAACCATAAGTACAGCTAAAGAGAATATAGAGGGACTAGATGGAGAACTGGGAGATCAGAACAGCCCAAATGCATATTCATACACTGAACTAAGAAAGTAACTGCCTTACAGGCTAACTAAAGACAGAGAACAGATACTGAGCCAGTTATTAGCTCCAACACATTTTAGAACATGTGTAATAAAGTTAGCACATAACCATATTTTAAGTGTTTATTTAAAGATGGATAAAGCAAACAAAAAATAATTTTAATTAGGTTTTACAGGCTTGGCGTTATGAAGGACAAAGAAAATATTTGTATTGCCTACATAGTGTGTTAAAGCACAGCAACTGTTTTAGTATTTAAGAACATTTTAATACGCATACCCACTGTGGCTGTTTGTTTTACGTAAAGACATAGCTATGGCCTTTGTGGATCACTTTTAAAACCATGTAAAGACCAACAGTATATTCTACTAATCATTGATAACGCAAGGAAATTTGCTGAGAGAATATCGCTACAAAGTGTCAAAGCAAAGGTCATACCAAAAGGGCTACTAATGCTTTTTTCTGTGGTAGGAGTTCCCAAGAGGTTTTATTGACCAGGGCACCCATCTATGTCCAGAGTAATGGATGAAGTCTGTCAAATCTTTAAAATGAAGCAGTTAAGAACATCTGTATCATATAGTCAAACAGGTGGGTTAGTGGAGCACATTAATAAAACTTTTAAATCCATTCTACAGAAGGCTATCACAATGGACAGGAAAAACAGGGACAGGCTACTTCCTTATCTTCTGTCTGCTGTAAGATATGTACTCCACACCTCAACTGAATTCATACCATTTGAACTGTTGTATGGCAGACCTTAGCGAAGCTTTCTATGTATAGTAAAAGAAACATGGGAAGAAGGAAACAACCCTTTTAAAAATGTGACAGAACATTTCCAGACTTAGAGGGCAAGTTAAGACCTACAATGCCTATAGGAAAAGAACACACGGAGAGAGTACAGGAAACACAACAGCAAGTATATTAACAGAAGTGCTCATCTCAGAGTCTCTGTAGTAAGTACATCAGCATGAGAAGTTAAGACCCCCCCCCAACTCATGTCGTGAAGTCAATACAGAGGAGGCATTACCCATGACTCAAAAATAGGAAGTAAAATAATTTGTACACACAGATAAGATCATATTCTCAGAGTTTTCTGGTGTTTAATTTAGTACATCAAAGAAACCATGCCTGGTGATACAGTACATCTGCAACCCCACTAGATGCCAGAATACTAGTGCCATATAGTCATGAAAGAGTTACAGAAAATGTTTAAACCTGGGTTCATAGAAGAATCACAAAGTGAATGGAGAAGTCCCATTGTACTGGTTTCTTAGCCTAATGGATTTATAAGGTTTTGCACTGACTTTAGAAATGTAAATAGCATCTCTAAACTGGACTCCTATCCCATGTCCTAATTGAATGAACTGATTGAGAACATTTGGCAAGGCTAGGTTTCTGTCTACTTTTGACCTAACCAAAACCTATTGACAAACTCCACTAACCCCAAAAGCTAAGAAAAAGATGGAACTCCATGCAATCAAAAAATTGTCCACTTAAGAGTTCTACCTTTTGGTCACTTGCATTGTTAGATATCGTGCCAGCTGTGTTGCATCCTACTTGGATGGCTTCATAACATTCTCCAAAAACTGAATAATTTATCTCCCTAAAGTCCAAGTCATCTTGAATTCTATATGCCAAGCAGAAGAGACAGCTAACCCAGCTAAGTGCAAGTTAGGCATGGTAGAGGTCCATTATTTGGACTGCATAATCAGGAGAAGGATTGTGCGTCACAGGCTGAAAAAAGTTGTAGGTGTTCAGATATGGCCTAGTCAACTACAGAAAGGTTGATTAAGGCATTTTAAGCTTGTTGAACAATTACTGCAAGTGTGCCCCAAAATTTGCTACCATCACTTGCTGCCTGATTGACTTAACCAAAGATAAGGTTCTATTCAATGTCCAGTTCAAATTGTGAACTTGAGCAGGCATTGAAGAAACTGAAAAGAAACATCTGCTGTGTTCAGAACTCATTAAACAGTTCCTTGTCCACACCATTGCCTTTGACCTAGGCATCAGTACAGTAATGCCCCAGGTGGCAGGGTGGAGGAACATCCCATTTTTTACAATAGACAAAAGTCCAGCAATGCTGAGAAATAATGTCTGGCAATCAGTTGGACCCTCAGCATCCTCAGATACTATTTACTGAAAAGAGGATTTTTACTCATTACAGAGTATGCTGCTGTTCTGTGGATTTATAAAGAGAAAGACAGTCATTCCAAGCTGTCTCACTGGGCAATAATCATCTAGTCATATAATTGTAAGCTTTCTCACTTTAATGCAGATAGCCTGTCCTGGACATAATCCTACCCAGTGGGGTTCACGATACTGGCTCCACGTAGGGAGGGGTCATGTAGCATAGTGGAGGCTGTTGTGTGCATGGAGCATAGACAACACTTTTATAAATGCTGTTGGTCACAGGAAACAACAATTAAAAACAACCACTTTTCTCTGATACCAGATAATAAGACATAATAGCTAAATATAGCCAAAAGGATATTTCACATTATTTTACATTATTATAAATATCAGTTGGTTTGGAATTTGCATGTGGATGTAGGAAATGAGACACAAAAGACATTACTTTAGTGACTTAACAGCATCTGTTAAGTAAAAAGTGTCATTGCTTTCACGTGTGCTGTCGATCACGTAGAAGCAACATAGACAGCATTTTGATCTTGATCTAACAAAGTATGTTCCTTTTACAAATACTTTTGTTAGCTAAGTGATGACAGGCTTTTTCCCACAGCTCAATAAGAAACAATCATGCTAGTTCCTGTATTAGTTTTACTAGGATGGCCAAAGAAAATGTTGTTCTGTTTTACCTGGAATTGCTCAACGGCTGCAACATCAAAAGCTTCCTGCAACATTTATATGCAGTTGCAAATCTTTTTGAAAAAGTGAATTATGTGCATGCCAGGTGCTCTACTGAACAATATGCTTACTGCATGCGTAAAGAAAATGTCACAAAATAGTACAGAAATATGAAAAATTAGTAGACATATTAAATCCACAGAGTTCAAAGAAAGATAAAGACAAGCAGATTGATGCTCTGGAGATGAAATATGCAAAATTAGTTGTAAAAAAACATTTCTACTTGTGTAGAAACACAAGATGTCAAATGTTAGGTTTTTACTTACAATATGAGGTGAAAATCTAGGCTGTGATGGGGAGTGCCCTAATTTGCAGACAGGTGAGGACTGAGAGTTCTAGAACTCTTGAGGTGCTATTTAACCTGGGGAGGATGGATGAGGGATGGAGTATGATGCCTGAATGCTGGACGAGTGCTTCATTAGCTAATTTCTTATCCAGTTTAGACCTGTTGTCCAAGGTTATGTTTATAGGAGTTTAACTGTTGGAAGTGGATGCTGACATGTCAACTGCTTTTTTTATAACTATGAAAATGCAATTAGTTAGCAAGCAGCTATGTATTTTATATTAATATATATTACTGAATGGAGAGTAAGACAAGGAAGGTATTATACTAATTCAGAAACCCATATTGCTCATCACAGAGAAGGATGAATTTACAGGAATGCTATTTTAGTTGAGTAGTATATGTTGTTTCTAAAATCAGAAGGAAATTAGTGAGAGGTAAGGCTGGGGTGGCTTGTGTTTAACAACAGACATTACAACTGCACCTTTGTGTACTGAAGGGAATATTGAGGTAGACAGGTATTAAAATGTGATGAAGAGGCATGCTAATATAAGTGAATCAAGGTTTTAAGAAGGTTCTCTATTTAAATGTCGGCACACATAACACTGACTGCTGACATGCCAAAAAAAAAAAAAGCAGCGAAACTGCAGGAAAAGATTGAATCACAGACATTGCACTTCTCCTTTAAACCCCCCCACCCCACAAACTTTTATATACTAACTCTGAGATTGCCATACTTCAGAGAA
Organism: Protopterus annectens; assembly: GCF_019279795.1. NCBI lineage: Eukaryota > Metazoa > Chordata > Ceratodontiformes > Protopteridae > Protopterus > Protopterus annectens. Next base: position 1,213,321,358 of record NC_056739.1, read on the forward strand.
CACAGAATATTTAAAAAAATGGCCACCTCTGACTTAATATATGCAAGTCCATTTTTGGCCATTCATTCGCAACATTATAGGAATTACTCATTTGAGTCCTAATATTACCTTTTGAAAAAGCACAGAGATAAGCTGTGCCATGTAGGTTTGACATAATTTGGGAATTTGCATTATAGTCAATTCCTTTTGAGGAAAGTGGTCTAATATTCACTGTTGTAGAGGAATCCAAAGGGAAAGTAAAAGGCCTTTGATGGATATGAGGAATTAGTAGGAAACACAGACAGAGAAGAAAGTGTAAGCAAAGGTTTGTGATTATGAGTTAGGGGCCTGTGTCTTTTCTCTTCCTTCTTTTAACAAAGTACATCTCATTCAGAAGTGTTTAAAAACTGTTGACTATTAAGGTTCCAGAAAAGCACTTCCATTACTTTTTAATTGAATTATAGATGAAGGTTTTTTTATTGGATGTTATTGATTTAAATACTGTGTGTTCTTTTGATTGTTTTATTTCTGAAGAAGTACTTGTTGCTGAAAAGCGAATTAAAATTTGTGTACACTTAATTAAATACATTGTGGTTTTCTTAAATGCTTCAGGTTTTGGTTTTGGATTTTATTATATATTTTGGGATTCGCTGTAGTTGGTCCCGATATTTCAGACAGTTACCATTTTGACATGTGATTGTGCACCCACCAAGTTTATACTTAAATGAACTCTCAGTAGTGGATTTCCTTAAATATCTCTGATATGTGTTTGTGGTATGCAGCCCTCCATTTTGTATGTTTTCAGTATCACCACCATTGCAGATGTAAAAAAAATATGCTGTTTACATCACCCACTCTCATGAAGTACTTTTATAATGCTTTTTCTCAGACATAAATACAAAGATATGTATGGTTTATGTAGGAAGTACAGTCTTCCATGCTATGTACTCCACAGATCCTGGGCAGGCTGTCCACATCTGTGGAAGTAGTTTGTGTGTTGTTGGAATATGTGGTGTACTAAGAATGCATAGGACAATGTACAGTTTTCCAAGTCATCGTGGTGTTATGAGATGCCATTAGTATAATTTTAATTTTGAATCACAGTAAAGCTAGTCAAGTATCTCAGACAAGATCCATTATTTTTCTCATATGAATGGAAGGTCATGTGTATGAACCCCCCCCCCCCCATAAAAACCTTAACATTTTTTTGAACTTTGTTAATGATTGTTTTTTTTCCCAGTTGTCTACAGTTATCTCTTAAGAATTGTTTAGGTAAGTTTGTGAAATAATATGCAGTACTCACCCGTTTGATTCTCGGCTGGAGTGCGGGGAGTGCCTTCTGTGTGGTGTCTGCATGTCCTCCACACGGTTGGGTGGCATTCGAAAGACATGCGTAAATGGGCATGCCTTCGTTGAAGGTTGGACGTCGAGCTGGCACCTCAGCGTTCATGAAAATCCACTGCCAATCATTAGTGGACTGGAGTTCCGCTGTGGCAACCCCTAACCGGGAAAAAGCCAAAAGACAACAACAACAACTCACTGACAGGAGGTAAAAATAGTTTGTGACAAAGGAGCATAAATGCTATGATAAAGTACCTTCTTTTAGGTTTTAGGGTAAATACTTTGTTATGGAGGTACTGGGCAAGTAACAAATATAATCTGTTACTAAAATAATAATACTCACAGCAGAGGTAATACTGCAGAAAAATGTAACAGTGCATTGTAAAACACCCTTCTATAATGTCAGTCTCTGATGATGTTGTCACAAAAGGAAATGCTTCCAGCCCAGCTATCTGGAATTTTGTAAATAATTATATGTCATTTGTGAATATTAATATGATTTATATGGAAGTGTGACAGAAGGAGATACTGCCAGCACAGCTATCTGGAATTTTGTAAATAGTTATATGTCATTTGTGAATATCAGCAGGATGCAATTGCTTGTGTTACCATTATATTAGAACTGTATGTTATCTGTATATCAAGCTGCTGGTACAGAAGTATGTGTTTAAAATACTGAGCTTATGGATGTGTCCACAGTGTACCCTACTGGGAAAGAACAGAAATGTATACAAACTATTGTAAATGTGTAATTGTATATGTGTTAATAGTGGGAACTAGAACATAGAGGGTTAACTTGCAAAACTTCAAGAAAACTATATTACTAAACTGAAGCATGTTCGGACAATCCAGGCATATTAATGTATTAATTAATTCTTTAGTGCAATAAATAAAGCAAAACAATTAAGGCACTATAAACGCTACAAGCAGCTTGTGTTCAACAGCCCACACGTCATACAACAAAAATCAGAAATATTACTGCATACAACATGCTTTTTTTGGGGGGGGGGGGTGATCACATGCTTGCAAGATATCTACATCTCATTTTGACTTCACTGTGTCATCTCTGTCAGCTATTTCATCTATCACTCAGTATAGGTCTGACCTACTTGAAGAATGGCTAATGATGCTGTGTTGTTGCAAACTTGTCAGTGTACATACTATCTTCTATTTTACTTTTAAAATTATAACAGAGATTTGGATTTGATTTAAAACTTTTGAGGTAATCTAACAGTGTAGTACCTCATGGGTGGTTCTGTGCAGGTTAGGGCATGTCCACATTGATTGGCAGGCATTGCACATCTGAGTGACAGTTTTCAGAAAAACACCTTACATTCATCTCACATCGGAGTGACAGTTTTTATAAAAACACCTTATATTCATCGCACATCTGAGTGACAGTCATTACATATACATTTTCTTTATTTTTAATAATTATTTTAATAATTATTCACTCCACCATTACGTAAATTACTCAACTCCTGCTGATACCGTCTATTTGTGAAATATGAGTGTGAAATAGGTACTGCTGGAGCAGTGCTCTACTCTTGCCAGAAAAATAATAAACAAACAAACATGTCAGAGCTGATTTGTACTGGTGCATTTTAGTGAATCTGCATCAGATCAGTACAAGTATTTATGTCTCTAGTTTCCACCCATGATGTCCTGAAAAGAACACAGCTAGATAATGTTGCCAACCAACATCACTGCGGTGGCAAAGTAGCTGCTTGTCAGACTTGCTTATTCACATTAAATAGCTGCTGGTGACATCTAGTATCTGCTTGTGTCTCAAGTATCATAAAAGCTATGAAGATGTGTAACTACATGTTACACGGGCTGTACTCAGCAGCCAAAATGTGCTCCATAAATGTTACTCAGAAGCCTAATTCAGCACTCCCATATTTGTTTAGGTAACCCTCTTACTTTAAATATTATGCTTTTCTACATTATTCTCTACTAGAATTCCCATTAACGGTTTTCATCTTGGTGCACATTTTCTGATGTAAATGACTCCATAATGCCTGCTATACACTGACTTTCAAACTATATTGAACTATAATGTATTTTTTCATTTATCTGCTGGTGAGTCCTTTGGGAATAGGAGACTGCAGCACTATTTCTTTCAGATGTAAGAATAGTTAATGACTTTACTCTCCAATGAGGCCAGTACAGAAACATGTAAATATAGAATGAACTGAGAAAACAGAAGTAAAGGAGCCAGTAACTTGTTACAGCTGTGCTCCCTTATTCCATGGCAAGATGTTTTCAGCATCCTTATCCATTCTGAAGGTGAAATAAAGTGCTTCATAATCTTAAAACCATAACCTTCCAGAGAGAATGAGATGGGTAACAATTTAACAATGTGGCATCTATTGTCATATTTCTTGTTTAGAAAAGCACGATCGCACATCAGAGTGACAGTTTTTATTAAAAAAAAAAAAAAAAAGGCGTGGGTGTGTTAGGGGCGGGGTTTGCTACTGTGCATCCTGCAAGGTACTACACTGTTAGATTACCACTTTTGCTTCATGTTTTACAGAAAAGACACTGATAGACATTTTCTAAAAAAAAAAAAAAAAACACTCTCACATTAAAAACAAACTTAGCATGAGCAACAGTAAGCTTTTCTTCCCATGAAACAGTCATTTAGTGAAAATGCATATGGTAACCCATTAACTACCTGAGACACACTGCAATTCATTTTATAATAGCATATAGTGAAGTACTAATTAGTGTCTATGTGAAGGGTGCAGGAAATCAAATGATAAATGTGTAATGCATATGCTAACAGCCTGTGATAGCGCACTGGACACAAGTGTACCTTTTTAGGGGCATCCCAGGGGTACTATCTAGTGAAGTAACTTAGCAATGTCTCATAAAGGACAAACAAAGGCTGTGGAAATCAAACCATGTACTACAGGAACCATCTTTTGAGCAGCTCATAGCTTCATTCATTTGCACTAAGTGCTAGACAAACTATTGTAGCCCAAACATACTTACTTATGTACCTGCAAAAAATAAGCAAAATAAAACATATTCATAATTTAAATACTAACATTAAACTCATGGAGTACATGCTGTCAAGTTTATTCTCAGCTAAATGAAAATCGCACTGCCAACATTTAACTGAATTAGGATGCCAAGGATCATACCCAAAGAGCATGGCTCATATGATGACGCTCCTGTTTTCTACTCTCGACCGCCTTTCTTTACAACCATAACTACTCCAGTTCATGGACACTTACTAGGCTTACAGTCCAGAGGACCATTGAGGAGCTTAACCTCTGATTCCTTACCACATATTATAAGTGACCACCTCTCAACCTATGTAATCAGACAACAACATGGTTCACCCAAACAAATAATCTGTAAACAAGTACGCAATTTAACCAAATTTGACAAAGGCACATTAATTGCAGTCCTGTCCTTCTACAACTGGAATGTATTAAGAGTAATGTCCCTAGATGAAGCAGTCACTGAGTTCAATTACAACTTTTTTGAAATACTAATTGATTTAGCACCAGTTAGGACAAGAAGGGTAAAAACTAACACAGCACCATGACTGAAAAAACAGCTCATGCTGCAAAGAGGTAAAGCATGGAAAGAATGGTATAATAATAAAATACAACATGCCTACCAAAATTAAGAATAAGACACAACATGCCTACCAAAATTTAAGATATCTCGGAAACCGTACCAAGATCCTTGTTAAATCTAAAAAGAAATCATACTATAGTAATCACCATCAAAATCACCCAAACAACCCCAAGTCCTCTCTAAATAAACTATTACACCCCAGTCATACCACTACATCCTGTCCTTCTACTTCAAGTAACAAGAAGTTCATTGTCACTCGGTTCAATATTCATTTTTATCTACTCAGTTCTATCACTAATCAATGATCACCTCACTTCACCCCTCCAGCTTCCATCTATTCTCAAAAGCAATGCACTGTCTTTTAATTTTCAGCCTGCCACAACATCAACCGTAAAAAAAAATTACTAGCCAAGTTAAAAGCAACAACCTCAGCTGCTGATAACATTCCTACAGAGTTCCTCAAAATAGATGCAGAAGGACTAGCCTTCTCTTTCTCCATTCTGATCAACCAGTCATTAACTGAAAGTTATCTCCCATCTGTCTGAAACAAAATCCATTATTATACCCCTTCACAAAGGAGGTGCTTCAACAGAGTTAATAAACTAGAGATCTATTGCTATCCTGTCACCTCACTCTAAAATCCATGAGAAATGTATTCACTCTAGGCTTATGAAACATATAACCAAACAAAACCTCCTTTCCAATACCCAACACAGTTTCAGGCCCAACCACATTACTAGTACTGCCGTTCTCAATTTCGCCAGCTTAGAAAACCAATACAGAAATGAGGGCAACCTTATCTCTTAACTTTTCCTTGACCTTTCCAGAGCATTTGACACAGTGTCCCACCAAAAGCTTATTTCTGAATTTTCAAATATAGGTCTCGCTTAGCATCTTAGTTTCACACTTATTTATGTAGCTGTCAATAGGCAACTAAATGGCAACAAACCTTTCAGCATTTCAACCAGTTTTTGTTGGTGTTCCCAAGGGTCAATACTTGACCCCCTTCTATTTAACATTTTCATAAATAAACTTCATACCACTACAACACCTGCCACTCTCGTATAATATGCCAATGATTCAACCCTTATCTGCTCTGACCCAGGTATAACAAAATTACAGGAAATCACTCAATAATTTTTCACTGATGAAATATGGCTTAAAAATTCTAACTTGCTGCTTAATGCCAAAAAGCAAGCTTAGGCTATTTACTCCAAAACCAAAACAACACCTTAACCAGAAACACACATTTCATATTACCTCAAGTAATTTAACACAAAAGTAGAAACCATAAGCCAAACTAAACTACTCAGACTCATTATAGATGACAACCTCAAATTTGATTATACATACTTCATTCCATCAAGAAAACTCACCAAAAACTCAATTCCCTCTAAGACTAAAGACTGCCTGACAGATCAAGCAAGGATTACCTTAGCACAACATACCTCCTTCTTTCTCTATTATATGCTTCCCCTATTCTTACAGATATCATCACTACATATAAAACTGAACTAGCCTTTTGCTACTACAAAAACAGATACAGTTGCAATTAACCATGCTTATAAAACACATCACTGCCTTGCATTAAACCAATTAAACTGACTTGAACTCCCAAATCAGTTGACATACTCACTAGTTATTGCCTGCAACCTATTGTACTCTCCAGAAAAATGCCCAGCATTACAAAATACTCTACTGTCCTATTCCCCCACTAGAGTTCTTTGCTCTATCAGTAAACTCTTACAATGTATCAGTAAGACATTTAACACTGCTGGAGACTCTCTCTACTCACGTTATGTGTCAAAACTCTGGAACGAAATCCCCACACAGTTAAAACAGATAGAAAACATAAATAGTTTCAAAACTTTGCTTAAACAGCACCTATGCGAAAGATGTCACTATTCTTCCAGCTTCCCAGCCTAGCTTTACTCAGATTACTTTTTGATGACTCTTACAGTCACTTTACTTCCCAGTCTTTTTGTACCTTATCACTCCTCAACAGAACTAATTTTCTAAACTCTTCCTCCTTCTCTCACACCCCACCACTACCTACAGTTCCCCTTCTGTCCATTTAACTTCCTGCCCATTTTTATAATTTCTCCTTCATATCTCTTTTATCATCATTTTGTAAGCTGCTTTACTACTTGTCTGTCTGTAACTTATTACTAACTTGAAAAACACCCCGGTTTAATCTTTTCCTCGCAGCTGTCATGCTATAAATACATTACAATACATTAACTGTCATTGTATTTAATTTTTCTATTCAATAATTAGCCAATTTGTGTTAATTCCTCTCTTGTTTTTTTTTCTATTAAAATGCTGTGTTCATGTTAGAAATATTTAAAACTCACGCAAATAAGCTTGTGTACAAATGATTCTACCCTGCAATTATACAGTAAATGTGCATCATGTGTAATTTAAAAGTGAAGATTTTTCCTCTGCTGAAAATGAGTTTTATCCAGTCTGAGTTTTCCTGTTCAACAAACAAACAAATAAGTAAATAAATAAACAAATAAACCAACCAAAATTTCCAATTGCCCCAAAGCACTGTCTGGTTAAGTGAATTTTCAAGGACAGGGCAGGATATAAATAAGAGGCATAATGCAAAACTGGGAACAGATAAGAGCAGAGAATAACAGATAAATCACTTAAAAAGTTAACGAAACAGCAGGCCTTGCATCAACATGCATTCTATGATCCACAAAACACTGAAACTCTATGACTGACAGTGACAGATTGTAATCCTTACTGATTTTCCACAAAAAAGGAAGTTGGAAACCTGGCAGCTGTGTGCAACTACCTCTCATAGGTAAAGTACAAAGTTTGAGTGTGTGTAACTCTGAGCAAGTCACTTAACTAGACAGACCCCCTAAGTTGGGGCATTTTGCAAACACACAATCACCTACCCTTATTCGATCTTTACTGCATTAATAACCTTTGTTTGAGCTGTTTCCAGTTACTGACCTTCATTTGCTTGTGCTTACTGTTAAAAGCTATCCCCATATTCCAGGATGACTCCTGTGTATGAATATGACCTTTCATATCTTGTACCCTGCTCTGGCCTTCATGTGTGAATTCCACTCTCACTTCCTGCTTGGCATATAAGCAAGAAATAAAGCAAAGACTCAAAAAGATGAAGTTTTAAAAGAAAATAAAATGCTAGAGCCAAAGAACTTTAGTGCTCTGTATGTGACATAAACTGTAGCTGCTTTTTTTTTTAGTCCTGTCCAAGAACTGAAGCACTTTTTTTTTATTTTTAAAACTATGCACAAACTTTTCATAAACACATCTTTAAAAGCAAAATACAGCCATTTTTAAAAGTAAAAACAGAATTTTTTTAACTACTTTTGCTTGCTGGGCCTCCCAGTCAGCACCGGGCCATAACCAGCTGTCTAAGTCACCTTGTGCTGGATCTGGCCCTATGACTTAGCAAAACTCTTTGATTTTAAACTGTAGCAACTGCTTGATACATCTGCAGCAAACACTTGCCACAGTCCATACATGGAATGCTAAAGTGATTCAGTTCTGGGAGAGGACTTACTTATACATCCATGTATTCTGGTATGTTGGTCATATCAACACTTAATGGAATAAAGCTATTGAAGAATGGAGCAATGTTTATGAAAATGATGTGGGAGCAGCAGCAGAGATGCAACATGGAAGACAGGAGTACAGCCACTATGCATGAAAGGCTGGATAAGATGTACTACAAGGAGCTGGAAAGGAAAAAGTGCTATGGCCACAGTACCAGAACATGTGAATATATTGTGCTTCAGCCTCCCAAATTGCCCAGCAAGTGCTGTTCTTGTTGTTCATAAATAGTCTCATCCAAGACCTACTTATAGTTATTGTAGCCATGTTTGCAGAAGCCTTTTATACTGGTCTCAGATATATCAGCCATCATAGGTTCATAGGTTCATAGGTTCATACTAAGCTATCTGCCCAAGGGCATTTATAAGCCTAGCCCATAGTTATGTGGCTTTCGCCACCCCTTTAGTTTGAATAAAAACTATGCCTATCATTTTTCTGTGCCTCTGTCAAGCAGTGACACTGAAGTAATCCCCGGGGTATATCTGCGATCTCCCATCCATTGGTCAAGATTCCTCTTGAACAAGGCCAGTGAGGTGCTCTGCCTCACATGTACCGGGATTTTGTTCCAAAGCATAGGGAGTCTCTGGGTGATGAATCTGTCCCTCCAGCACGTTCTATTTATAACCGTGTCAAGGTTTAAGTCTCCCGCCCTTGTGGTTCTGAGGGATCTAGATTTTTTGAGGTGAAGCATATTCATCAAATCTGGGTTTGACATGGCCTTATATGTCAGGCACAGGTCACCTCTGAGCAAGCGGTATGAGACTGAATAGAGCTGGAGTTCTTTCAGTCGGGCAGCATAAGACATATTTTTGAGACCCTTTATCCTTTTGGTGAGGAACTTTTGGGGCCTTTCAAGCTGCAGCAGGTGTCTGGTCAGATACATTCCAACGGGGCATTGTACTCAATCATAGGTCTAATGAGTGATGAGTACAGGGGGACGATGACCTCCCTTGATCTAGATGTGAATCCCTTCATGATCAGGTGGGCGATATATAAGGTTTTCCTAACTACTTTAGCAACATGAGTGTCAAACGAAAGGCTACTGTCAACTTGGGTCCCCAGATCCCTGATGACTTTTTCTGTGCTCAGTGGATTGCCACCTATATGGTAGCTAGGGGTAACCTTGTTTTTCCCAAAGTGTATGACTATGCATTTTTTGGCGTTTAACTTCAGGCCATGGCTCTGGCACCAGTTATCCGTTTCTGTGAGGCCCTTCTGGAGGATATCTGTGTCAGATGTGTTTTCGACTATGGCGCCCAGTTTGCAGTCATCTGCAAACTTTGTCAGCCATAACCCTCCTGTGTTTGCTTGTACTTCAGAAAAGTAGATGCCGAACAAGAGTGGACCCAGGACTGAGCCCTGTGGGACACCACTTGTGACAGGCTTTGAGTCTGACATGGCTCCAGCAACTCTGACCCTGTGGGTTCTGTCACTTAGCCAGTTTGCAACCCATCTTGTGATGTATGGGTTTACATTCAAGCTGATGAGTTTTTCGATGATACCTGAGTGGGGTATTGTGTCGAAGGCCTTTGCCAGGTTGAGGTAGGCTGTATGGACTGCCTTTCCCTCATCAATGGCCTTGGTGACTGTCTCGAAAAAGTCAACCAAGTTTAAGAGGCAGGATCTGCCTTTGACAAAGCCAAACTGGGTTGGATCCAAAGTCTGCAAGTTCCCTATGTCTTTATTTATGAGTTCCATTATGATCCTCTCCATGGCTTTGCAGATAAGGCTTGTCAAGCTAATGGGGCGGTAATTTCCAGGGTCTGTGGAGGCACCGCCCTTATGAAGCGGGACCACAGTCGCCGTGCGCCACTCCTTGGGTACGTATCCTGAGGTGAGGCTAAGATTAAACAGCTGTCCTAACTGTGGGTTTAATTCCTTGTTGAGTTCATGAAGCACACAGCCGGGGACACCATCCGGTCCCATGGATGCTGTGTTTTTGCCTTAGTGAGGCCAGTTCTCACCTGGGCTATGGAGATGTTTGGGGGCTACAATCCTCTGGAATAGATATCTCTCCTTTTGGGGAGGGGAGAAGTTTGCACTGAACCTGTCAGCCAGTATGTTAGCAATGTGTGTAGGTTCAGTAATTTTCACATCATTTTGAACTAATTCTGAGCATATCTGGGAGTTTCCTCCTAGGTTTCTAACATAGCTAAAGAAGGCCTTATGATTGTCTTTAGAGTCCTTGGCGATTTTTCTCTCAAAATTTGCCTTGGATGATTTTATGAGAGCTCTTAGTTTTTTACTTATAATGATCAAAGGTGTCTTACCTTTCAAGGATTTTGCTCTATCTTGTAGTAGCTTCCTCCATTTGTTGTAGAGCCTGTTTATGGCTGGGGTCCACCAGACTGGATGCTTGCCTTTGGTACAGAGAGTCTTAGTTTTGTTTGGGATTGCCTGATCCATGCAGTCCTGTAAGTGCTGGTAGAAGGCATTTGTAAGTGATTCAGCGGTTTGAGTAATGTTTACCACTGGCTCAGGGGCCTTAAAGGAGACCACACTAGTTTTTAGAAGTGTGAAATCGGCTTTTGAGAAGTTTTTCACTGTGGTCTTTTTGTTTCAGGTGGGGGGGATGAGGACCTCCAGCGAGATTAGTTTATGATCTGATCTCACCAGTGAGGGGTATACTTCTGGTGTTGAACATTTTGATCCCATGTTCGTGATGATGAGATCAAGTATGTTTTCTCCTCTTGTGGGGATGGTGACTAGTTGTTCCATGGCATTTGAGTTAATGAACTCCAGGAATCTTTGGGTTAGAGTGTTCGGGCTTGAGTAGTGTTCCCAGTCTATATTAGGGTAGTTGAAGTCACCTAGTATGATGGTGTTTGGAGATACATTTATCCCCTCCAATGTTTTCAGGAAGGCCATGTGAGGTTCCTGAGTTTGAGAGGGTGGCCTGTAACATGCTACAAATTGCAGAGCAGTCTTGCCTATGGTTAATTGCACCTGGATGGTCTCCGATGCATCGTGCGTTGCCACCAACCTTGAGGTGTGGGTGTCCTTTATGAATATGGACACCCCCCCTCCTTTCTTGGTGTTGTCTGGATTTTGGGGCCGGAACGCATGATATGAGGTGAAACCTGTTAGTGCTGGGGTGCTCTCAGGAGCCTTGAACCAGGTTTCTGTCACAGCATAGACATCGATGTTCTCCATATTGAGAAGGGCCTCGAGTGCGTGCATCTTGAGATTGAGACTTCTGGCATTGAGCAGCATTACCCTTAGTTTTTTCCTTTTTGGTGTTCTAGGGTGGTAGGTTTAGAATTTGAGCCTTGCCTAAAAAAGGCACTATGGGGGTGGCAAGAGCCTTTGCCAATATCCGGAAGCCCAGGGGTGACAGGTGCAAGCCGTCCCTTGCGAAGCAGCGTGGCTTGTCCAGCATGTCATCCCAGGCAGACAGACATTGGATCCCCTTTGAATGACACCAGAATTTAAGCCAATTATTAAAGCTTATTAAAGCTGATCATCTTATCACTGTATTGTGGCATCATTCTAGGTGAAGGTAGGATACTGCTCAAGGTCAGGGTCATACCTGCCTGGGCTACATAATCAGAGAGCTCCTCGATGTCCCTTTTCATGTAGTCCAAGGAGGTACGTCTCAGGTCGTTGACACCAGCGTGGACAATGACTGAGTCGTACTTGTACCTGCTGTTGAGAGACCTGAGTGCTTGCGTTATGTGGCGGATTCTAGCGCCCGACAGGCAGCTTACTGTGACCTTCTCCTTACTCAGTCTGGTGAGCGGACGTCAGTGTGTCTGACTATGGAATCACCAATGACAAGTGTGTCTGGCATTTTGTTTGGCCTTAAGGGCTGTGACTGTTTGACACTCTGACTGTGTGGTCTATGTGTTGCATGTGTTGGGTCGTGAGGTGGTAGTTGTTTGGGTGTCTGCTTTGGTGGCCTCTGCTGTTTTGGTAAATTTTTGATCAGAGCTTCCGAGTATGTCTTTGTGTGAGTATGTGTATGATTTGAAGTTGTGATGGTACCATGTGTGACTGGGTATGTATTGTGTGTGGTTACCTTCTCCTCCTGTCTGGTCTTGCCAGTCCTATGTTGAGAGAGCTCAGCCTCCAGTTTGGCCGTATAGTTGCATCTCTCGCATGTATTTGTGTTTTGTGGGAGAAGGAGAGGATTGTCTGTGTACATGAGGCAATTGTAACATTGCCTCAATATTCCCAGGTTCACCAGTTGAGCTGGAGAGGACACTAGCAACTGATCCCTCGACATACTAGAAGTAGTAGATAAAGAGACTTTCAAAGGACTCCGGGGGAAGTGGGTTTTAGGCTGGTGGGGTACTATCTATAATAAGAGTGCTTTATCAAGGTGCAAGTACTGTAGGAGTAAGTGCTAGGCTTTACAGATAGAGAATAGTCTACTTGGGAATCAAGTAGAGATGAACTTTTCAGTTATAGGATATGCTGGTTAGATCAGCAGTACAGCTCGAGGAAGGTAGTTCTAAGGGAAAATTTGAAGAGTGGAATTTAGATGTCCCGAATAGTTTAACCTTGTTTAACCACCGCTGCTCTTGTGTGCAACAGTGGCAACTCAGCTAACGCGCGTTTAGCGTGTTTTATAGCAGGGGGCTGAAGGGAACTAGGAATTGGCCCAAAACGACCAATGGACTACTAGTTTCTGGCTGAAACTTCACCAAATCGGACAAAAAGGCCGCTCAGTGCTTCCCACTCCCACTGGTAAGCAAAGAAACTTCCCTCCTCCCTAATAAGGCAATGGATCAAGTAACAGGAACTAAAAACAAAGCCCAGGGATCAGCAACTCTGAAACTGGACTACTCTAGTTCAGTAAGGCGGGAAAACAAGAGATTTTTTTGTTTTATTACAGAGATAAGGAAAAAAACAGACAGTAAATGCTATAAATGCTGTAAATCGGCTAGCGCACTTTAGTGTGTAGCCTACAGAAACAATTTGCAACAATTAGTAACTTAAAGTGCAATAAACAGTGTAAAATGCAGAAATCACTTAAAGTAGCAGTAAAACAGGCAAAATGCAGTCACTAGCTTAATAACAGTGGGAAAGCCACAAAAAATACTTATATCTGGTAGAAAGTCACTCTTTTAGCTCTCTGCTGCTTGGATCACTCTACAGGCCACCACGAGGATCTGTGCTGAGTTGGTACAAGCTGGAAAACGCGTGTTTAGCGTGTTTTATAGCAGGGGGCTGAAAGGAGCTAGGAATTGGCCCAAAACGACCAATGGACTACTAGTTTCTGGCTGAAACTTCACCAATTCGGACAAAAGGCTGCTCAGTGCTTCCCACTCCCACTGGTAAGCAAAGAAACTTCCCTCCTTCCTAATAAGGCAATGGATCAGTAACAGGAACTAAAAACAAAGCCCAGGGATTAGCAACTCTGAAACTGGACTACTCTAGTTCAGTAAGGTGGGAAAACAAGAGTTTTTTTTTTTTTTTACAGAGACAAGGAAAAACAGACAGTAAATGCTATAAATGCTTTTAAGCGGCTAGCACACTTGAGTGTGTTAGCCTACAGGTAAAATTAAGCAACAAATAACTTTTTAAGAGTGCAAAACAGTTAATCAACACAAAAACAGTTTAAATAGAATGCAGAGCTGTATAAACAGGCTAAGATGCAGTCGCTAAGCAGTAAATATTCAAAAGCCAGAAAAAATACTTAAATCAGTTATAGCAAATACAGTTATAACAAATGCTCTGAAATATACTGTATATTTCCAATATGTTTGAGAAGGACAGTCAGAACACAAGAAGGTTCAGGCGAAAAAGAAAAAAAGTTTTGTTTTACTTTTTGAAAAGGGAAAAAGGAGGAACAGAAGGCCTTATCAAATGTTCTCTCTGTATTAAGAAGAATGAGCTAATGACACTAGACTGGGAGGTGTGTCACAGTAGGGGCGGGCAACTGCAAAGCCACCAAGTATAAGAGCAAGACACCAACAGGGAGGGAGGGTGGGACAAAATAGCCTAAGAAAGCACTACAGAGTCAAATTACAGTTTTTAAACAGATAAGGATTTGTGAAGATTCTGAATAGACAAAGTGCTTTATATATATTAAATTATAAAAACAGTAATCTGTAAAAATAATCAAAAGATACTTATATTTTGTAGCTCAGTTGCGGTCAAACAACTTCTCCAGCCTGCACTGTGTGCAAAGACACCAAAGTTAGGGCAAGACCAGATCAACAACTTTTTTTTTTTACAAGAACACAAAAGAACCAGCCCCCACTAGCCAAGAGATAATTACACAGAGTAAATGTTTCAGTTTATACAATAGCCTAAGACAGCAAAGCACTACAGAGTCAAATGACAGTTTTTAAACAGATAAGGATTTGTGAAGATTCTGAATAGACAAAGTGCTTTATATATATTAAATTATAAAAACAGTAATCTGTAAAAATAATCAAAAGATACTTATATTTTGTAGCTCAGTTGCGGTCAAACAACTTCTCCAGCCTGCACTGTGTGCAAAGACACCAAAGTTAGGGCAAGACCAGATCAACAACTTTTTTTTTTACAAGAACACAAAAGAACCAGACCCACTAGCCAAGAGATAATTACACAGAGTAAATGTTTCAGTTTATACAATAGCCTAAGACAGCAAAGCACTACAGAGTCAAATGAAAGTTTTTAAACAGATAAGGATTTGTGAAGATTCTGAATAGACAAAGTGCTTTATATATATTAAATTATAAAAACAGTAATCTGTAAAAAGAATCAAAAGATACTTATATTTTGCAGCTCAGTTGCGGTCAAACAACTTCTCCAGCCTGCACTGTGTGCAAAGACACCAAAGTTAGGGCAAGACCAGATCAACAACTTTTTTTTACAAGAACACAAAAGAACCAGTGCCCACTAGCCAAGAGATAATTACACAGAGTAAATGTTTCAGTTTATACAATAGCCTAAGACAGCAAAGCACTACAGAGTCAAATGACAGTTTTTAAACAGATAAGGATTTGTGAAGATTCTGAATAGACAAAGTGCTTTATATATATTAAATTATAAAAACAGTAATCTGTAAAAATAATCAAAAGATACTTATATTTTGTAGCTCAGTTGCGGTCAAACAACTTCTCCAGCCTGCACAGTGTGCAAAGACACAGTTTGCAGAACAAACCACACTCTGAAATTGTAGCACTTTGGAACTGAATAACTTATAATTGAACAGTGCCCTCTAGAATCAGTTGTGACCTTTGGAACTGCACAAAAGTTAGCAAATGCTGTGTCCATCTTCCTGAGATACTCTTAGAATAATACAATTAGCAGGTTTAACCAAAACAAATGCTTTGTTTTACATTTGTATCCAACTCTGTCCTTTAAGAACTACATTGAAATCTCTATAAACCTAGTACTCCCACAAGTTAAGTTCATTAACAAAATTGCTGACCTCCTTTCCCATGAAACTAATTAAGTCCTGAGCATAAACATTTATTACCAAACCTCAGATATGTACTACATGTAGTTATTGTTAAGGTCATCCTACAACACTGGTCTGCTTTAGACTGCTATGAACAAACTCTGCAAGTTTATTTTTTTTTTGCAGACCACAGAATCCACCATTATCTACTCCTATAAACAACAAACTGGTTATTTATGCCAAAAGACACCCCATTGCTTCCTATACTCATCTATGAAATAAGTAACCTCCAGCAATGCCCCTCATTAGTTGTTAAACTCCCAGAACACCAAGTTGCACTCTCAGAATGAACAATGACCACCTCCCACCTTGACAAGATTACTTTTTGAAATAGTCATTCAGGAAAAACTTCAGAAACAGTAGCTAGCAAGATGACATAACCAAATGCCCATGCAGCTATATTGAAATGAACTGCTTTGTTTGCATAACCAAATTAACTTAATCTAAACACTATTGAAACTACAATTTGTTTGTAATATTTGATGCTTTCTCTGAACTGTACACATTACTATTTATTTGATTTAAGCCTCAATTTTTTTGCTTCAAACTACATTATTTTTATGCACAAACTTTAAATGTAATTAAAAAATGTAATGCAGTTGTTAACAATATGGGCCCTGGTCATTGCTGAAAGGGACTTTTGAACCAGCCTATCTTCTTTGTAAACAAACATGCAGATAAATAAAAAATAAGTATGTAAATAAATAATAAATGAATGAATGTAATAATTGGCAACTTTGGAATGTAATGCTCCTAGAGATGGTTACTTTATAAATATACTGCCACATGGAGTATTAAAACTGCACAAATAATATGCTTTGTTGGGGGAGGGGAGACAGAGTGAGGTTGAACATGAAGAGGTTTTCTAAGACTGCTTCAGAATCCCAGCTATAATTTTGTTTAATTGATTTAGTAACCCTTATTTACAAAGGCTATTTGATATTATTTTATATTTAAGTAACAGACCATGCTTGATTTCTAATGGATTCCTTTTTCACAATGGATGAACCAAAACAATCATTCACAAATGAGGTAAAGTATCCTAGAGAAGAAATTGCACTCAGCGACAACTTTACTCACCCAGGTACTGGCAGATAACATCAAAATCAAGACTTTGGTCACAAAGAACTCAAAAAC
This sequence comes from Protopterus annectens, assembly GCF_019279795.1. Taxonomy (NCBI): domain Eukaryota; kingdom Metazoa; phylum Chordata; order Ceratodontiformes; family Protopteridae; genus Protopterus; species Protopterus annectens. The sequence continues at coordinate 1,213,338,402 of NC_056739.1, forward strand.
CAGACTTTCTCAACCCTATCATCACATTTCAGGCAGCATTTATCCAGGATTTGTAAATGTCATCCATGGCCAAAAAACAGATCCAACTAATGAAAAGGAAGCTAGATGACTAATAAAAATAGATAGAAAAACAATACCCTGTCATTAATCAGGCTTCCTGAGGGTGTTGAAATAGAGGATATATTTTTCTTTCCTGAGGTGCACCCTTAATGGAAAACTTCACCTTTTGTTACAGTTTAACTCAACTCTTAGGTTGCTTTGCTCCCTACAATATGATTCCAGCATTGTGTAGGTACCTGAAACCTGCTTGTACTTTACAAAACACACATTTCCTAGTCTTGGAATCAAAGGAAGGGAAAGACTACTGACGTTTTTTTAAAGCTTAACTTCTCAGATAATGTGCAAAGGAATTTGCCTACACCTGCATGATATACCACAGACACAGATAAATTTGTAGTCAGGTACTGCTGACAGTCTTATACAGGTAATTAGTCCTGCTGCTGTTGGGTGCTCAGGCTGCTGTAAACAAGACAGAAAGGTGTGAAACTGTTTTCCACTGTTTTTATTACAGAGAGAAAGAGAAATTACACTGATTCACAGCTGCTTCCAATATAGCCATGCCTTTCATAGAATAACAGAGCGGTTAGATCAGTCAATGGTTCAAAGGGAGTTGTCACCTCTTTTTAACACATTTGCATAAGCAACATCACAGTATTGAAATGCTAAGCTTTAAACTTTAAATGTTTGTTTATATTACTTTACATTTTCAGATTACGTCAATGTAGTATCAAAGATGTCTGTGACATTTAGATAAAAGTCAGAAAATATATATATTTTTTGTAATTCCTGTAAAGTATCAGCACATTTACCAATGTGTGGGGGAAGGGATTTATTCACCTTGGACTACAAAAGGATACTTTGAACAAATGCCTGCAACTTATCCACTGTTTTGGTTGCAGCTGTATAATTCCTAAATATACTGTAAAACAAGCTCTAAGACACATGCAAATGAAGGCCATTGAAAAAAATAGAATAAGCAGTCCAGTTACTGACAGTATATAAGATGACAGTGACTGACATTAATTCCATTATATGTCAATGGCATGGGAATATACCACTACTTCCTTACATCTAGCATGACTCATATAAATCAGACTTGAAATGGATTATGGGAAATAGAAAGGCTTGAAAAAAATAAGATCACATTGATATGTCAAGCCCCATTGACAGCCATTTTGCAGAAATCATATTAAAATGTTATAGGAAGCAGTCAGAGTGATTTTGAGGTATTAAAATAGTTCACAAAACAGAGATGGAGTGAAGAAAATATTTTTTTTAGTTCTAAGGTGGAGTTTCCCTTTAAATGGCTTTACATATCAAAACCTCATTAAAGATCGAGAGGGTACATAGAACTTTGCAACCTCTGCCTGGTAACAGCATGCTGTCTTAACATTATTTTCTGGCTCTTTTTAAATGTTGATAGGATTTTTCTGTTAGTATATACAGGTGAAGAATACCTTTTTAACTACAGAGACATGAAGTGAGACTAGTACAAGATTTTACTAAAGATGTGCTATTTAAACATAAAGAATTTGCTAATACTAGGATATTACACTTGAAGAATGATATCTCTCTTTACTTTATATATCCTGCTCTTCTGGTGGTAAAGTGGAATGCCCAATTCTTTTTAATTTCAACTTCAGCTGAGCCACATTCCCTTGTACAGGCTGCCCTGCCAGCATCAAGTTGAGCTAACTAGCCAAGCTGTACTATGTTAACGAAGGTGCTGGTAGCCACACTGATTGCTGCTCATCCTAGTAATAGTAAAACCACCACTGGCACACCAAAGTGTTTTAAGAGGCCAGCTAAACCTGCTAAATTTGAAATTATATCTTTCCAAAGGAAAGGAGCTCTAGTGAATAGCTCATATCTGCTGACAGTTTACCAAAAGATGTTAGTAGCCCAATGTAAAGGCCAAGAAAAGATCCTGCATGAAAGCTAAACTTTAATATTCCCATGGAGGATGTCTTTGATGTTCTAGATGAAGGAGACAAACTTTCTCATGGTAACATTTTGATGCAGAGGGATTCATTAATCAAATATAGGTCTAGAAATTCAGGTGGAATTGGATAAGGAGAAACCAGGTTATCATTTTTTTAAGATGTGTGCTAAAGAAGCTTCTTAGTAGCAGCTCTGACCATAAATCATCAGGCAACATCGCACAAGGGTGATTGTCTATGTGTCACATATACCTTATTTACTGTATGCCCAGGGAGACAAACTTCCTCATTTGGGGACCTAAGACTGCAGGGTTTTTTTTATTTAACTTGTATGGCTGATTGCTTTTGAACTTCAGTAGTTTACTGTAGGTTATTTGGGTTGTTCCTAAATATACTTCTTGTTACAGTATATGCATTTGTGTATATTTTTTGAACTTTTAATTGGTTAGATTGCACATATTAGTGACTATACATGAATATGTTTTTTTTTTGTTTTGTCTGGAAAAGTTTCAGTGTTATTAGACAGTCAATATTTAATAGTTGGTTATAAATCTAGTTATTTTAATTCTGTTGTGGTTACTGTCGTGCTGTTGTAATGGCCAGAATGGTTACATTAAATGTCATAAATTGTTCATCAAAACAAAGGAGAAATGTACTGCAGCATTAATTAAGATCTAAGAACTAGGATGACCTTTTTGTGCAGGAAGTCAGGGGAGCATAAGACATAAGCATTGTTTATCATTGTGTTAAGGATGGCCAGAATAGCTAATCTTATCTCCCTCATCTAAGTTGACATGGCTATTTTTCTCAATAAACAGCTGGACTTGAAATATTGGAAGGGTTAAAGGATAAGGATGGTCATTGGCTAACACTGAAGGTCCAAACACATTTAGGTAAGCTATGCCTAGTTAATGTGTACATGCCACATATAGACTTCATTCAGATTTTCTCAGATGTATTTGACTGTTTAGAATTTATCAGAGGGGAGACATTACCCGTTATTATGGGTGGGTGGCTGGGGGATATTAAAGTAACAATGGATTTCATTTTGGATAGGTCAGATTCCTGGTTGGAGCACTATATAAAAAGCGGACATTTTTGTTTGAAGAAATAAAGAAAATGGAGCTACTGGATATGTGACAAAAATGTCAGCCAAGAGAATCAAAGTTTTACTTATCTTTCACCAGTACTGGTGATGGCTGTGGGATTGACTACTTTCTTATATTCCTTATTGTAGCTGAAGGGATCATCCCCAATGACTCTTATGTTCAACTATGCCTATTATCAGACCATAAGGCTTGTCTTTTGGAGACTTACTTACCTTCACTCATTTCTGTCAATCCAAACAGTGGCATTTTGACCCTTTGATTTTACTATCAAGTAGGTTTATTAAAGACAAAGTTAAAAATGACTTTTTCCCCTTAATCTGCTCAATATGCTTCTATTTATTTGGTGAAAATATTTTAAATGGGTTCTGAGACAAATATGCATTGCTGAAACAGGCATACATGTTGAATAGGTTAGATGGGGAGATTAACATTTCGGAAGATCAACATCTTTATGATTTAACAGGTGCAAGCTGTGTGCTTTTAAAAATAAAAATAAAAATAATCAGTGGATAGTCCTTAAAGACATTACAAGGGATATGCTCCTAGATAAGATTCCAGAGCTATGGATCTCTGACTTTGTCCAAAATGATTGGTGCTCATATGTCCCTTGAGTATACCCCTGTGTTCTAAATTGCAGTGTTTCAGTTAAAACACGACATGTGCCAAGTCTGTTAAAACAGATCTTTTATTGTGATATTACATTTTGTGTAATATCAAGCAGTAATGACACTTTTTATATATAGGCAGGTTTATTCAAGGGAAGAGGTATGGACAGGGAGATAAATTTTGATTGGTTCGTAGCTTAGCTATACAGAACTGGGTGATGAGTCCACTTCCTGTTTAGGGTACATGTGTTTGAACCAATCAAGGTGTGTTTAAATGTTCCAGTCTAAGAGTGCTTCCTCTTACACTCCAGAGAGAAATAATATGCATCAAATAACTCTTTTATTAAAGCAAAACTGTTGGTCAAGTCATGAGTACACTTTTATATTAAAGCATTTTGAGTGATTGTCTTTAGATTCATCTTACAGAAAGTAGATAAAACATAGTAGATGAGCAAAGTTGGACTCAAACTGGTCCACTTTTTTGGGGCTATGGTTGGGAACAAAGAGTAAGTAATGTAAATTAAGTCATAAGAAAATGTGCAGTCCAAAACTTTAATGTGTTGTCATTGAAAATTAAACATAGTACAGAATAAATCATTCAAGTGGGTTGATTGTACCATTGTATGTAGAATATAGAGTTGAAAATTCAAATTCCAATTAAACTAAGGCCTGCTTTTATGGGGTCATAGATGGGTGAAAAACCTTTGCCATGGAGGAGATGTATACATGTGAGTGTTGTCTTCAAGAAAAAAACATGCTCACTAGCCTAACAACCATGGGCTGGAGAGTAAATGCCAGAGAGATCAGCACCCACTTTTACAGGGTAAGAGAAACCATAAAAAATCAGAGAAGTTGAAAATGACATTTGCCTAAGTGCCCAGGCTAAGAAATAATCATTCTAAATGAGAGTTTCAAATAAAGATATATTGTATCACCATGCTTAATCAAGGTCTTGAAAACAAAGAATCTGCATAGTGTGGGACTCCGTAAACACTGAAGTGTATATGACCATACGAGTCACATATGAGTAAAACATTGAAGTGTCAGTGACCATACAAGTGTAAGTCACATATGAGTAAAACACTGAAGTGTAAGTGACCATACGAGTCACATATGAGTAAAACACTGAAGTGTCAGGGACCATACGAGTCACATATGAGTAAAACATTGAAGTGTCAGTGACCATACAAGTCTCATATGAGTAAAACACTGAAGTGTCAGTGACCATACAAGTCATATGAGTACTGACAAGAATGTAAGTGATGAAGTGCTGTCATTGCCTCCTCACTACACATCATATAAAACTTAAAAAATAATTAAAAATAAAACATAAAAAGTCAATTCTGCTTTTACAAGGTTGTGGATAGGGGTGAAAGCCAGAATAGTCTCAGCCCTTAGAATCGGTAACACACAGTATATAAGAAACCTGAACACAATTTGAATGAAAAGGAATAAGGCCTATATAAAATCTACATAAAAATAGTAGTTAAGGGTTAAATACAATTTAAAATACTAAAAGATCTGCAAAAAGTCTTATACATATTAACCCACCAGTTTATAAGGGGTACTGCTCTCCAGTAAGATGTATTGTGATGGGTTTCAGGCCATATTTGGATTGTGAAGCTTGAAAGTCAATTGATATGGATGAGAAACATAAATTTTGTTTCTGCTGTTCCATTAAACCATTATGGAAAGCAGTTGTGCATTGGGCCAAAAGCGTAATACAGTATAAACTTGAATTAAAGGTCAAAACTGTAATTTAGTACAAACCTGAATGTTTTTGATTCGTGTGTCTCTGTAATTATGATGCTCAGTATTGCTTCATAGTGGAAGAATCCCTCATCCCTCTCAGTAATTAAGTTTTTGTTTTCTTACATAGATATGTTAATTTGTCGCCCTCCCCCCCCCCCCATTTTAGTTTTGTTAACAGCTTTTAACAATGTGAGCATTAAGGGGTTTTAGTTTCTTCTTTATCATTTGGAAAATATTTGTTGCAATAATTAATAACTGGTTTAAGTTCAGTTTAGTTTTGTCATTGCATCATTTGCATTCTCTTATTTTAGTTCATGTTTATATTGTTAAGTTTATAATTTTGTCTGTGTAGATTAATATATTTTGGTTTATTAAGTTTTGCACCACATATAATACATATTTAATTTTTGCATGAGAAATTAATATTATCACTGTGAATGACTGAGTAAAATTTAATTAAGCTCATGGCTATATATAATTACTTGTTTGATTTTGATAGTTGATCGATGTTACTGATTGTTAATTGATTGTTGCAATAAAAAACAAAATAATATGCCTTGTAAATTTCAAGCAAACTTAGCATTCATATAAGATATAGAGGGTTTTAAAACAAGTCTTAACTTCTACTCAATAGATATGCATCAGTGGTATATTTAACCCTACCAGGGGACAATATCATTAGTTCCTACTATTCATTAGGTCAAAGTCAAAGTCAAATTGAACTTTATTGTCATTTAGACTCCACAAGGATAACCTAAACACAATTGCATGCATCAGGCTCAATACTGACATGACAATTACACATATACAAATTACATATAACACTAGGGACCTAAACCTTGTCACCAAAATAAACAGGACATGCTGGAGGGATAGATTCCTGTCCCAGAGACTTCCCATACTCTGGAACAAGCTACCCATCTATATCAAACAAAGCTCCTCATTAGCACTCTTCAAGAAAAATCTTGATGATTGGATGGGAGATAGGAAATTCACCCCGGGGATCACTTCTGTGGCTCTGCTCGACAGGGGCACAGGAAAATAATGTTCTTGGGTGGCGAAAGCCAGAGTACCTTTTTGGCTAACAAAACACAGCAACAGCAACAGCAATAGTAATAGCAGCAACACACCAAACAGCCAATGCCTTTCTTCACTTTATTTTAAGACCTGGTACCTCGGCAATTCGCCTTCAAGGATCACAATAATTTACTGCACACTGTTAGCTTTTATAGTGCATATCCAAACAATTAAGCAATAATTCAATTAATCTAATTAATACACTGAAATTCTTTTAAAGTGACCTTGTGAATAACAACTTTAACATCTTCAACTATCATGAAAACATACAAATAACAAAATGCAATACCTTCATACATCATAAATAATTCATTCTTTAATAAAAATTTTATAATAAAATATTATGTTTTATATATATGTATGCACACATGTTATTCAAAATTGTTTTTCAAAATATTTTTCAAAATATTTGTTTATTTCCCAACTCCATCATGTGCCCAATTCTAAGTTTAAACCATGGGGCCTTAAGGTATTAAACTTAAGAATCATTCTTGTCTCTAACTCTAAAAGTTTATTAGTGATGTTATCACCACTACAAACAAACGGTCTCCCTAAAACTCCATATTTTAAACTATCACTCTTTCCCTTATGAATATCAAAAAAATGTTTAGCTACTGGACTAAGTAAATTTGAATTCCGAATGTCTCTCAGAAGTTCCAGAATTCTAACTCTGACCATCCTCTTGGTCTGACCAATATACCAAGTGTTAGGACAACTGCAAGTCAAAGCATATACTACCCCAATAGATTTACAATTAAAATGATATCTAGGGGTATGTATAATGTCATTAATGGAACTAATATTAATAACCTTATCACAAAGACTGCAAGAATTGCATCTAAATGTGCCTACATTAGTCAATTGTGTAGCTGTTATATTACAACAGTTGTTATTCAATATGTTCTTCAAATTTTTTCCTTTTTTAAACGAAAAAATGACATGATGGGGAAACAGTTCACCTATACCTTCATCCTCACTCACCAAGTACCAAAACCTTCTAACTAAACTAACTAGTCTTTTAGAGAAGGTAGTGTACTTTGTAACAAAAAATAAATCCTCCACATTCCTTTCTCTTACTGAAGGTCTAGAAATGCCATGTTCAAATTTCATGAAATCCTTATCATTCTTATTGTTTATAACCTTAACCATTGCATCTCTTAACTGTTTTGTATCATATCCTCTTTCCCTTAATCTCATAAAAACTTCATTTAATTCATGATCCACCTCTTTCTTTATGCTTGTATGAGAATAAATTCTTTTAAATTCTCCAAAAGGTAGTGCGCTTAACAGGTGGGGTGGGTGCATGCTGGAGGCATGCAAAAACATATTAACTGACGTACTCTTTCTATAAGGTCTAAATTCAATAACATTGTCTCTTATGAACAGGGTTAGATCCAAATAATTAATTTCATTCCTATCGATTTCATAAGAAAAAGAAAGACCATGTGCATTATTGTTCAAAATTTCAAAAAAATCACAAAATTCATGCATTTCCCCTTTACAAATAAAAATTAAATCGTCAATAAAGCGCTTATATAGAACTACCCTATTCTTGAAAAATTCAGTGGGATATATGAAACTTTTTTCAAAAAAATCCATATATACAACAGCATACGTGGGGGCAAAAGCAGCCCCCATAGCTGTTCCCTTAATCTGTAAAAAATATTCTTTGTTAAACATAAAATAATTATGTGTCAAACAATACTCTAATAATGAAATCAAAAAATTGGTTCTGGGTCCTTCACCCAATATGTTGTTAATAGCCTCTAATCCCCATCTTTTATCTATACTTGTATACAGTGATTTAACATCAATGGTCACCCAATAGTACTCCGAATTCCAGCTTAACTTGGAAATGACTTTAATTAAATCTTGAGTGTTACTAATGTGAGCACTTACTTTCTCTAAATAAACCTTTAACTGGGAGTCCAAAAAAATGTTAACATTCTCCATATAGGAGCCTATTCCTGAAACTATAGGTCTCCCAGGAGGGTCAACCATGTCTTTGTGAATTTTGGGTAAGGCATATAGTATGGGTGCGGTGAGATCTTTAACATACATTTTTTTAACGTCACCCTGTGAAAAGAATCCCAATCGTTTGCCCTTTTCTAATAAAAATAACAAACCTTTATTGTAAATTTTTAGTGGATCACATTCAAGTTTTTGATATTCTTCATCATTGATGAGCAATTTGTAAACCATCCTACAATAATTGGATTTACTTAAAATCACCCAATTTCCCCCTTTATCAGCACACTTGAAAATATATTGGTCTTTGATATCTTTTAAATTTTTTAAAGCTTGCCATTCCTGCCTATTAAGGTTAAATTGTTTCTTTTCCCCACAAAATTCCTTAAATGATGCCTCAACTTCTTTCAGAAGCACCTTTTGGAATAATGTTATTGCTGGTACAACAATTGCTGGAATAAAACTACTTTTTACATTCTTAAACTTAGGCATTTCCAGTTTGCCATAACCAGTCATGTAATTTGCATTACGTGCTTTTTCAATTTCAGAACATACTGAGAGTTCATCATTTTCTTCTAAAAAACATTCATCATATTCATAGTTATATATGGATAAATTCATAAGACTATCATCCAATTCTACTTCTCCAAATTGTTCAACATTTTCTGTACCTGGAATTTTCAAATTCACAAATTTATTGAAATACACTCTAAGTAACAATTTCCGAATAAATGCCTTAACTTCCAAATAAATATCGGCATATGTCGGAAAGAAAGTAGGAACAAATTTGCTCCCTTTACTTAATAAACTGAACATGTCATTATCCAAGTACAAATCAGACAAATTTACACATTGCAATGTGTTAGAAAAATTCGTATATACAGTTTCTGTTGTCAAACCTTCACTTATAACGACCCTTGCGGCCATTTCTTCCATTCCTTCCTTTGTTCCGACCGTCGTTTTGAAAACTCACATTTTTGGCAGAATTAGAGTTGGAAGCTTCATTAACATCCCCGGGAACTTCTCTATTCGAAACCCAGCTTGTATTATCAGTCCTAGCAAAGGAAACGTTCTTAACTGCAACATTGCGTTCCGCGGACGAAAAAGAGGAAGCTGAAACATTTCTTCGGTTGGAACCTCGCGTCCAGCTCCTCCCTCTGGATTGGTTACGTCCTGGTTCACGTTGCCAGCTGAAGATAATGCCGGTATCATAGTCCTTCAAGTCCCGGACTAGCTTTGCACGTTTTTTGAGCACTATATCCGCTTCTAATTTACTTATTTTTTCATTGATATCAAGCATTTGAACTCTGTAATTGACTTCAACTAAGAGTTCATTTTGTAAAGTAGAAATCTCTTGTTTTAATTTTTCATGAGTTCTTTTGTTACGCTTAACTAGCGTACGTAGCCAGCCCAAGGTACATTGAAGAGACGTTTGTTTCCACTCTTCCAATAAATCGGACTCTTCATCCGAAAAGGGCGCAGCCGGCAATTTGTCTACTCGGAGCCCTCTGGGTGTGACATTTAAACTGAGATATTTTTCTAATAATCTAGTGTCGAAATAGAGAGCAGCTTCTTTAGCCATTAATTTATTCAATGTACTAAAACGACCATCAACATCCACATTACCCCTCAGGTTCCAAGGATCGTTATCAGTATACTTCCTTTCACGTTCTGACACCATCTCCAAAAACGAAAGAGTGTCCAGAGTAAGACTCCGTTCTGAGCTTCCATTATGCGACATAATGGAGTAAAAAATGCAAAATTGTTTGAATTGTCCCAAAAAGATTTTCACCTCAAGAGAGGCACGGCTTGGAAAAGTTAACAAAACACAGCAACAGCAACAGCAATAGTAATAGCAGCAACACACCAAACAGCCAATGCCTTTCTTCACTTTATTTTAAGACCTGGTACCTCGGCAATTCGCCTTCAAGGATCACAATAATTTACTGCACACTGTTAGCTTTTATAGTGCATATCCAAACAATTAAGCAATAATTCAATTAATCTAATTAATACACTGAAATTCTTTTAAAGTGACCTTGTGAATAACAACTTTAACATCTTCAACTATCATGAAAACATACAAATAACAAAATGCAATACCTTCATACATCATAAATAATTCATTCTTTAATAAAAATTTTATAATAAAATATTATGTTTTATATATATGTATGCACACATGTTATTCAAAATTGTTTTTCAAAATATTTTTCAAAATATTTGTTTATTTCCCAACTCCATCATGTGCCCAATTCTAAGTTTAAACCATGGGGCCTTAAGGTATTAAACTTAAGAATCATTCTTGTCTCTAACTCTAAAAGTTTATTCTAAGTTTAAACCATGGGGCCTTAAGGTATTAAACTTAAGAATCACCTTTTTGGCTAGGCTTATATAGGCCCTAGGGCCAATAGCCTAGTACCTACCTATGAACCTATGAACATGCAACATACATAACCAAGTTAGAGTGTTATTTTACTACATACTTCTATAAATTATTATGTTGACAGTTTTTAGCAGCTGAGTGATTGATTATTGCACATTTATTTATTCCATGCTTATTTTCTGATATGTTAGAATAGCTAGCAGATAAATATTGACATTGCAAACAGATAACTATGAGTGAGCATCTCATAATTTCTATTGCTCCATAATGGTTTGACCAACAAGACCTTGTCAGTGACTAACATTCCTGAGACTGCTTCCAGAGTTCAAGAACCTAATCACCTGTGGGAAGATGCTGTTCTTGAACCTGGTTATTTTACAGTGCATGCTGCAGTATCATCTGCCAGACGACAAGCTTGTAAACTGACCATAGGCAGGGTGTATAGGATTACTGTCTATTTTCATGGCCCTTTTTTAGCAACATGTCATATGTAGACCATGTATTGCTGGGAAGTTGGAGCCTGTTGTTCTCGCAGTGATCTTCACCACCCTCTGTAGGGCTTTTTGATCTCAACTGAAGAGCCCCCATACCACAACATGAAGTTGCTCATTAGGATGCTTTCTAAGGCCCCCCCTTTGTAGAAGTTGATAAGGATGGAGGGTGGTAGATTAGCTTTCCTTAACCTCTGCAGAAAAGTGTTGGTGGGCTTTCTTGTCTATGTGATTGGTGTTTAGTGACCAGGATAAGTCCTCCGCAATGTGGACTGCTAGGAATGTTATGCTCCTTACTATTTCCACCCTCTCTCTATTAATCATGAGTGGAGAGTAAGCTGGATGGGTTCTCCTGAAGTCTATTATGATCTGCTTAGTTTTGGTAATGTTGAGATCAAGGTTGTACCTAACACACCAGTCAATCAGTAGACTCACTTCTCCCCTGTATGCTTCTCCATCTTCATTAATGATGAGGCCCACAACTGTGGTGTCATTTGTAAACTTGATGATGTGATTGGTATTAAATCTGGCTATACAGCCGTGAGCTAGTATGGTAAACAACAGTGGACTCAACATACATCCCTGGGGTATTCCTGTGTTAATTGTGATGTTTCATGACGAATTCTTGCCCACATATACTTTTTGTGGTCTTTCAATCAAAAAGTCCAGTATCCAGTTGCACATCTGGTTACTGATGCCTACATGGACAAGTTTCTCGATTAGATGTTGTGGGATAACTGTGTTGTGTTAGTTGTTTAGCACAGTCATTTAACACCATTCCCAGGATGTTGTCCAGTCCAGCAGCTTTCCTGGGGTTCACATGTCCCAGGGTTTTCCTCACCTCACCTGTGGTTAGACTGAGCACTTCATCCACTGGACATGTTGGAAGTTTCACTGCCTTTGAGCACTTCCTCTCCTCGAATATGCTGCAGAAGATGCCTATCCAGGAATTCTATGCTGTCCCCACGTTTAGCTGATATGATATTTTTGTTAGTCGTCACATCATCTACACATTTGCAAATATATGCCATCACCGTTTTTGCATATTCGTCCAAGTTAATTTGTTAATCACTGGTTGCAGCCTCCTTGAATATGCTCCAGTTAATGTTATCAAAACAGTCTTGGATTGCTTCGATTTCTCCGTTTGGTCACACCTTCACTTGTTTCATAGTGGGTTTTTCTCTGACTAGTGCAGGTTTGTATCCTGGTACTAGCATAATGGTAATGTGGTCAGAGTTGCCCAAGTGCAGATATTAAACAGCTTTATATACCATCTTTATGTTGATGTAGACTTTGTCCAAGGTGTTATTACCCCTTGCTGCAAAATCCACATATTGATAGCAGTGTGATAGTACTGATTTAAATCTGCCTGGTGAAAATCTCCTGCAATAATGTGTGCAAAATCTGAATTTTTATTCTGTAGCTCACATATAGAATTATTCAGTGCATTAAGTGCTTCTTTAGTGTTTGCACTTGGTGGGATGTTTGCCACTATGATGCTGACACCACTGAATTCTCTTGGAAGACAAAAAGGGCTGCATCTTACTGCCAATAACTCTACATTTTCAGAGCAGTGGTTGAGGGAAATCTCACAGTTACTGCACCAGCTGTTGTTTACATACATGCAAACTCCTCCTCCTCTAGCTTTCCCATTGAGTGCCATGGTGTAATAAGATACCAAGATTGTAGAGTGCAGAGATTGTAGTAGGCCCCTCTGGCTATGTAAATATCAGATCAGCCATCCAGCTGTATATGTTTGACTCCTTGTTCGATTCTCGGCTGGAGTTCCTTCTGTGCAGAGTCTGTATGTCCTCCCTGCAGCTGAGTGAGTTTAAAGACATGCAGGTAGGTGCGTGTGCATGTGGGTGGGCCTTCAATGAAGGTTGGGTGTTGGGCTGGAAACTTGGCACCGTAAAAATCCACTGCTAATCAATCTGCGGACCGGTGATCGGCTGTGGCAACCCCTAACCGGGAAAAGCTGAAAGACATTTTTTTCTTTGTTGTAAGTGACTATACCTTCACTTAAAGTATCAGAAACTGCTTTTTCCTGTTTTTTTTTTCTGTAGAAAAGAAGGCAAATACTGCACATTTCTTGATCGAGCTGACATAGCTGCTGCCACACAGGGTGCCTTTCTTTTTTTTGTTATGGTGTTGGTATGATTCAGATATACTCTGTTATCTGCAATGTTATAGCAAATTGGAGGTTCACAGTATATGCAGTCAGTGTCATGAAACCCTCAATTGTGAAAAGTACAGCAGTAGTTTTGTAGTGTTGTTGTCCTACATGCAGTATGATGAAAAAAGTTTTATAGGCTAGATGGGGGACAAGTCTCGGGTTATGTCATTTTAAAAGAAATTTGAGTTCATAGTAGCTTTAGGATGTCTTAAAATGAAATTTCAGTATAGTAAATGGTAGTACTGTAATACATTGGGAGTATTTTGAGAGGTTCATCATCATCATCGCTTGATGGAAATGCTATAATTATACCGCTCAACTTCTTGGCACAAAAAAAAAAAAAAAAAAACTGGATAAAGCCAAAAAGAATGGGGGTACAAAGTCCCAAAAACAGGGACAGATTTTAAAAACTGTTCTTATAAACTTAAAAAGTTGTCAGAATAACAGGTTTTGCTTTAGCATGCATATTCTGAAGGATGTGAAGTCTGAATATCAAATATCTGTCATCATTTAGTGACTTTAATTTTCAGTGATTTGCCAGAAAACCATACATTTTATGAGGAAAGGACTAAAAATATAAGGTGAAAATCTGGACAGTTGAGAGGTATGACTTCAATTCATAGCATATGCTGTATTACAACCCCTGCCCCCCAAAAAGTAATTTTATGGTGGTATCTATGATGGTTTTTAAGACACTTTACTGCAAAGGTGGACAAAAGTTGCACCACAGACATATAACATTAGTCATTTCAGAGTTAATAGAAATCTATCTAAGATGGAAAATATAGTTCCTTGGCCAGTCTGGCTACTATCTGTGCTAAATTATTGATAATATATATTGCACAATTTTCAATATATTTGTTTGCAATAGCTTGACCGCCTGATCCAGTACAGTATATGAGAAAAGTACCCCTTTTTGCAATAAGAAAGGCATAAAGAATTTGAATTTGAAATAATAAACAGAAGAAGCAGAACTCCATAAGAGCAAATGACTTGCTATAGAGAGTATGGTGCTTGCAATAAGACACAATGATTTTTACCCCACAATATAAGTCAGTGGGACGATCATCACATTTTCCAGTCTTCGTGTGATGCAAGCTAACATAAAATGACAGATGTTGGTGCACTTACATATAATTTGTGATTTGTTTAAGTGACTGTATGACTTTGTTTACTTGAGTCTACCTTCTTTCCATGAAAACATGTTTCTTGGAATCCAAGTTGAGCAACCCCACTTCTCCAAAACACCGTTCCAACAAAAGCACGGACTGCCAAAATCCTTTGCCTGTCAAAGGAACCACTTGGCCACCATGGTGAACTTTGCCCATTTGTCAGTGTAGTGTGATCTCAGAGTTGGTATATTTAATTAAGGGGTGTGGGGGGTGAAGCCCCCCCCCAGTTGGTTGGGTTTAGACTTGGTTCGTTCAGGTTGTTTCCGTGGTGGCCAAGTAGTTTCTTTCACAGGGAAAGGATTTCAGCAGTCTGTGCTTTCGATGGAATGGCATTTCGGAGAAGTGGGGTTGCTCAACTTGGATTTGAAGAAAAGTGTTTTCATGGAAAGAAGGTAGACCCATTTATATACAGGATGACTCTGTAGTTTTAGTTCATTTGAGATGACTTGTCTTTAATGTCACATATTATTTTTACTGTACCTCGTGAACAATTAGCTTAAACTAGATTCTTTTTATGTGCAGTTTATTGTGTTCTAATTTTTCCATGTATTTTGCTGAGTTGCTTGTTAAGTAGATTCCAAGGATGAGAAGTGCAGTTTCAAGGTACTTTTAGGGTCAATTTTATGTTGCATGTATTTTGGAGTACAGTTCCTAACTCTTACCAGGGCTACTGTTTGTACAAATGCACTTGGCAGCTTTATGGAGCTCTTTTGGTTTAATTCCACTTTTGTTCTCTTTTGGAATAGCTATTATTAGGCACAACAGAATAATTGTACAAGACTGCTATACACTTTAATGGATAGTTAGTATATATAAAGGAGGTATGAAGATATAACCACTTACATGGGGGTGTGCAAAGAGGCATGGCCCCCTTGCAAAAGTACTTATATGAATTTTAGTGAGGTTTTTTTTGGAATAGAATTATCAGTTAAATGCAGTCAGCAGTTCCTTGAGTAATCTTGCATTGATTAATAGAAGGGGTAAGTGAAGAGTCCCCATCCCAGTCATGAATTTTGAACCAAAGTTTGTTGTTTGCTTTTTATTCAAGCATATATTGGAGAAACAGAGTGCAAACAATGGTAATGATAGACCCAGGGCAAAAGTTGAGGTTAACTAGTGTGTGTGTGTATATATATATATATATATATATATATATATATATATATATATATATATATTTGTTATCTAATTTTACCAAGATGCCCATCATATGGCAGCAATTGTTTGTGTAGCCAGCTGGTCTTTTCCAGTAAATCCATCCTTCAAAATGTACACTTTCGAGGAAATAAAATGGTGTTAACTTTTGAATGAAACAGTTATTCATTTAAACATGTATTATTTATTTATTTATTTTACTTTTGTTTACCGGGAAAGTCCGACTGGACACAGGCCTTTTTTTAGCAGAGGCCTGGAGAGAAAAGCTCCTAATACAGTATATAACTTTTCTATCTGACAGTTTTGTTTACATAAGACAGTTTGAAATACATAGTAATAGTATACAGTAGTACAGTGGTGTTTAACAGTATAAAAGCTAGATACACTTACATACAGTATTTAATGTTTGACTTATAGCAGTTTATATGTGTTTTAGAATTGTGAATAATTAAATATTTATTATACCGAGCAGATTCACAGGATCTCAAAGCTAAGGATGTAATACAAGTAAATATAAAACGTGGGTGAGAGGTAAATGAAGTAGAAGAGAGATGGGAAAGGATGCATTAGTGGGGTAAGTAATATGCTAAGTAGAGATAGTTGGTAGAGAGCAGAAGGTGGTATAAAGATTAATCAGGGTTTTCACAATTACAGGACCAGGTTTCATTAAGTGGATTTTAAGGCTAAGGATGTAATACAAGTTGGCATAGGAAGGTGGAATGCAGGGGTAACTATAGTAGGATAGAGAAGGGAAGAGATACATTAGTGGGAGTAGCAATGTGCTGGGAGAGAGGGAAGTGGTAACAGAGCAGTAGGAAGTATGAGAGATTTATTTATTTTATTTATTTTACATTTGTTAACCGGGATAGTCCGACTGGATATATGTCCATTTTCAGCGGAGGACCGGAGGGGAAAAGCTCCAAGATTCATAATACACATACACATATAGTACTTTTAGCAAAATAGTGGTTACATGCAGGTTACAGAAGTGAGAGTACATGTATTTATACAGATAGGATCAAACTTATTACATTCAGGATTATGACACAATAAGTAGCAGTTTATACAGTTTACCTTTCCTGGTATGGAAAAGGAAGAAAGTAAAATAAAAACATTTGAATTTAGAGGAGGCAATTGAAAAATAGAGCAGATACTAGTCAGGGTTAGAACAAGGACATAACCAGCGTGTTTTGAGGTAATTCTTGAGTTTGTTTTTGAATAGGGTAAGTGATGGTTCTAGGGTCAAGTCAGCTGGAAGTGAGTTCCATGTCTTTCCAACAGAGTTGGCAAACAGCGGGTCTCCAGCAGAGTGGTTGGATTTGACAGTTTGAACTAGGAATCTAGTGGACGAGAGGAGTGGCTGGTTGGAACTGTAGGGATTGATAATATTTTTTAGTGCAGGTGTGTTTTCTGGCTGGTAGAGTACTTTGTGGGTTACTGTGAGCTGACTGAATTTCAGTAAGTGAGGCAGTTCCAGCCACTCTAAGAGATTTAGGTTGTGGCAGTGGTGGGTCCGGTAGGGGGTGCCAGTAGCAAATCTAGCAATGTGGTTATAGCAGGATGATAATCTGTTTTGTTCAAGTTAGAGAATAGAGGTGAGGCATAAAGAAGGGCTGATAGTAGATGGGATCGAGCAGTTGCAGTTCTAGCAAGTGGGGTGAGGAAAGATTTGATCCTATAAAGAGAGCCAAGTTTTTTATAGACAGTTTTTGTAGTTTGATTGATGTGTGCATCAAACCTAAGCTTATTATCAACTATGATACCCAATAGTTTAGTTTGGGCTTCTTGGGAGATAGTTTTGTTGGGGTTTAGAATCAGACATTGATTTGAAAGCCAATTTTCCACTGTGTTGAAGGTGTTTTGGGTTAAAGTGAGTAGGTTAGCTGGAGAGGTGGCAGAGCAAATCAAAGTGGAGTCATCTGCATATTGAATGCCGGTAGCATCTGGGATGACTGTATGAAGGTCGTTGATAAAGACAGAGAACAGAAGGGATCCTAATATAGAGCCTTGGGGGACTCCTAGCATGATGGGAAGGCATGATGAAAGCTCATCCTGCCAAAGGACTGCCTGTTGCCTGCCCTACAGATAAGATTCAAACCATTGGAGTGCTTGATTGTTTAAGATGAAGGCCTTCAAGGTGTTTATAAGCATTTTATGGTCAACCATGTCAAAGGCTTTGGAAAGGTTTAGAAAGAGTGCGGAGGTTAGTTTTTAGATTCTACTAGAAAGGTTTGACGTCTGATTAGATAGGTTGGTAGGTGGTCACTCAGGCTGTCTCGAAGACAGCCTGAAATACTAATTTTTATCTGATCTGTTTGACAGTATCCAATTGAGTGTTGAGTTTGTTGTTCTATTGACTCTAATTGGGGCTTGGATAAGTTGAGAAAACCCATGGAGGTTGATGAAATTTGTAGATTTGGAGGAGTTGCATGTTAGCCAGTCAATATTGAAATCTTCTTTTAGTATGTTTTCTTGACGTAGTGAGTTAAAGGCCCAGTGAAGTAGATTTTCTATGATATCTATATTGTTGCCTGGTGGAAGGTAGCAGCCAATTAGGTTTATGACGTTTTTAGTATAAAGATGTAGTTTAGTAATTATAACTTCTGCTGTTCCTAATGTAGGTAATGGAATGTCCACTATTTCGATGTTTAATTGGTTCTTAAATAAAATACCAACAGCCTCCACATTTTTTGTTAGCTCTATCTTTACACAGTAGGTTATAGTCAGGGGGAACTATTTCATTGTTAGTTGTATCTGGTTTTAGCTATGTCTCAGTGAGCAAAACAATATCAGTAAAGTAAAGGGAAATGTGTGCATGTAGTTCTGAGATCTTGTTTGCGATGCTTCTAATGATTATGTTAAGCAGAAGCATATCAGAGGCTTTTTTGGGGAGGTGTGCAATGGTGTGAGTGGAGTTTTGTATTATTGGGTGGTTGATGGGGGTATTAGGGCTAGTGTTTAGGTGTGCATCTCCACAAAGGGCTAGTTTGGAGGTGATTTGCACTATGGTGTAGAAGATGTTAGCAATATATAAGTGGTATGTTATGGATGGTTTATTAGTTTGGTATGTTGGCAATGGGGTGAATAGGATCTGGTGAAAGAGTGCTATGTGAAAGATCGAGGGGTAAATGTGGAGGTTTAAAGGTGTTGTTTCAGTAATGTTAGTGTTAGTAGCGGCATGATGAGGTGGTGGTATAGGATTATTGTGGTAGTAGGAGGCAATATGTGCAAGTAATATAAGGGATAAGGATGCTAAATAAAGTCATAGTTCAGTTACATTAAGCATGGGATTTGTTAGTGAAACTAAGGTGGCACTTCAGAGATGTGAGTGGTGGTGTTAGTGATCATATGTAAGATTAGTTATGAGATAGTAGAAGGAAGAATGGGGATTGTGAGTAGTAATAATTAGATTGCATATTATGTTGGTACAGGCTGTTGAGAGTGTTAGTTGAAGGTGCTGTGACATATGTGTTGAGGAGATAGGTGGGAGGAGTTGAAAGGTGTTTAATTGCTGGTGAGTGCTGATTTGCCTACATGAAGTAGTGAGAGTGGTCAGGGTGTATAAATCTTATGAAAGTAGGGGTGGGTGAGAATGGGGGTAGGGTAGAGGTGTGGAGTGAGCCTGAGCAAAGTGAGACCAAACGGAGCAGGTAGAACCATGTTCCCAGATTAGCAAGGTAAAAAATTAAACTATCAGTGATTGTTGAGTGAGTAAAAAAGCAGAAAAAATTAAGCGTGCTTGCCCTTTCAGTGACTGGTATGTGAGAGAGAAGCAGGAATTATAAACTGTGCTTGCTCAATGGCAATTTCCAATAATAATGAAAATCTTTTGAAAATTTTCAAAAGACTCATTGTTAAAACTATCTACCTGCTCCAAAAATACACATATAACTTTTATTTAGTTTCTCAAAAGTTCATATTAGCAAATAACTTTTTTACAAGCAACATAGATGCAAAATACTTTTTATACACTGCTTTTTCAGTATCGCATATTTCTACTGCACAAAAATTATTTCTCTTTTTCTGTAGGTAATCCTACACCATATACTGTTTTTGTTGTATGTTAAATAACAAGTATAGATATATTTTCAGGAAAAATTTCACTTTAACATAGGAATATCTGTATATTCACTTTTCTGATGCTCACATTATCCTATTCAGTGCTAAGGAGAAGCAGTACCATATCCCAGCAAACACTGTGCTATTGTATATCACCGATGATAGACAGATGGCCAATGCATCTCAGACATGCGGACACACACACACACACACACACACACACACACACACACACACACACACACACACACACTCTCTCTCTCACACATTCATAGTCTGCAGGCATTTTTGAAGATTGCCAGTTAAACTTCTGACATGTTAGAAATTGGACATCCCAGTAGAAACCCTCAAGAATAAAAGGTTGACATGCAAATTCCATACAGCAAGCACCCCCAACTAGTCAATGAATTTGACAACCAAGAGCTGTGCATCAGCAATACAAACTAGAACACCACTGTGCGCTGTTTCTAGGTGTGTGTGTGTGTGTGTGTGTGTGTGTGTGTGTGTGTGTGTGTGTGTGTGTGTGTGTGTGTGTGTGTGTGTATGTCTGAGATGCATTGGCCATCTGTCTGTTCTGTATGTCTGTGTGTATACATGTGAGAGTGTCAGCTGGTATGCTTGTGTGATGGAGCCTGCCTTTGGGATCATGTTACAGTCAGACATACAAAAAATTATAGATGAATATATGATAATGTTACTGCTACTCTCAGCTGCTGCCCTTTCCTTTCTGCATGTTTTTCTAATCTTTTACAGGCAAATTTGCCTTCTTTCAGTATGTAGATTTACCCTCCACCATTCCATTGGGGCACTCCATTTAATTACTTCTGTTTGTGAAGCATTTTGTATTTGCTGACACTTTTTTATATCTTACCTTTTCCAATCATCACCCCTTTCCATCTTTTAGGATCCCCGGTCACGCTCCCAGTCAGTGTGATCTCCTGCTGCTGATACAGTTTTTAGAACAGATCAGAATATTCTAGATGAGGCCTTACCACTTCTGTGAAAAATGGGGATATGACAGTTGTTCATAGATGGTTTATAGCTGCCAATACACCTTAGTGTTCTGTTAGTGTTTGGCACTAGCCTTTCATGTTGCCTGGCATAGTTCAGCCTGCCATTATTTCTAGCACCTGGTTTGTTTTTCTGCTTTTGCAGTACTGATACTTCCCCCAACAGATAATGTCTCTTTATTTCTTCATCAAAAACTGCACTGATTTTTTTCACTCTGAATATCAGCTGCTCTTTTACCCACATAGCTTGCAAATCACACTTAGGTCACACAGGAGATTGATTCTTCATATTCTATCATGGCTTCAGTCTTTGAGTAGGTCATTCAGCAAGCAATGCTTTCTTATTCTGTAGCAGCCAAATGTCTTTACTCAAATACACTGACCATAACCTACCATTGCTTTACCCATGAGACACTTCATTTATTACTGACTTCTATACCAAAGATCTGATCTGCCCCTCCCCATTTCATCCTTTCATCATCCATCTCTCTTCTTTGAGTTCCAAGCCTGTACCAATCATTTTATTATTTATTTATTTATTTATTTATTTATTTATTTATTTATTTATTTATCTCAGTTTGATCTCCAGGTAAGTAGACCCTTTTCAGCCATGACCCAGGTCTTAAGACAACAGTGTCACATGATAATAATTGCAAGTACAACAGTAGCAATGAGTGTAAAAAAATAATATATAAATATAGAAATTCAGTTTAGATCTGCAGATGTTTCAAACACATACATTCAAAAGAAAATGTGTAAATTTGTAGAACACAGTGTATCTACTATAAACATGTAATTTAGAAGAGCAGAATTTTCAAAACAGTTGCAATCAATAGGAGCTGCAAAACAACAGTGGCTATTATGAACTAGCAGATTTATAACCATTATCTTAAAAGCATGTACATATTGTCTCATTTCACAGGTGTTCCATAAGTTTTCCCATAAATATCTGTTAAGGTCTTTTATCTGACTTCAGGTGGAAGGTGATTCCAAATTGATGTGCCAGTTTTAGAGGTGACTATTTTTCTCTGCTAATGTTCTGAATCTTGGACTACCAGAGTAGATCTCCTCTTGATTATCCCAAAGATAAGAGTTTTGATGTCTAAATTAAAGTTTTGGTTTTAAGGGGGCACTGGCCATGAGTGATGTGTGTGAACAGTAGAGTGTTAAACAGCAGAGTAGCTCTGCTGTTTGTAGACAGACAGTCAAAGCTGTTAAGTAGGTCACAGTGCAGTGCCTAGTGCCCTGCAAGTAAAACAAACCTGTATATTTTATCATTGCAGTCTGAAATGTATATGTGTTTGAAATGGAATGGAAAGTTAGTAAAGAAAGGACATATTCAGTTTTATGAATAATGACATTTCAGGCTTGGGACTGATGTGCAGAGGGAACATGAGTAGCCTTGTAATACAGTTTTAACAGCACAGTGGCGTTTTCTGATAACCCTATTTGTGAGGTAAGTAAACATTAACGAGGGTCAAAGGTTAATCCAAAACATTTTTGCAGTGGCTGCTGGTGACTTCAAATCAAAGGGGGGCGCAGGAGACAGGTGAATGGGTGGGGTCAATGGGAATGGGGTGTGGCCATCTAGAAAGGGGAGGAGCTATGCTCAAAACCACAAAAACTGTAACTTTAATTAAATACGCTGCCCTGGGTGCCAAACCTTCATTATGAGAGTCCAATCAAGACAAAATGAAGTGTAGAAGAAAAAAAATATATTTTATTGCATTGGCTGCATGACAGCTTACTTAATAGCTAGATGGAAACAAAAAGATTGCAAGGCATGAAAAAATAAATTACCTTTTAAATACATTACTGGAATGCCAGTCAAAATCAAGTATAAGAAAAACAAGCAGCACTCAACTCAAACCACTTTTCCTTGCACTGCAGTTCTAATTATAATTTATATTCAGCTTTATTAAAGTACCAAATAACATGCTGAAAGTAGCAATCTCTGTGATACCCCCACTTGTAAAAATGTTTCTTATCCAAAAAACACCTGCTGCCTGACAACTATATACTTGTTTCATGGGGAAAACATGATCAAAGTAAAAAATGAAAAGCAAACAAGAAACAAACTCAAGATACATTGCTTAAAGGCTTACTGTACAGGTAATGGACCGCACTTGATAGATTGGCATTCTGTTTGGTTTACAGGTAAAGCCTGCAACGATGACTGTAAGTCTCCAACATATGTAATGAGCTTCTTAAAATAATGTAATCCTGTCCTTTATTACAAATACTGTCATATGTATTTCAGTACCCAAGGCTTATACATTATCTAGTTATGTAAGTATTCTCTGCATGGCAACAATAGAAAGGCATTCAGTGTTGGCAATTCTTTAACAGCATGCTTATTAAAGCTTACTTGCATCTTACAATCTCAGACAAGTTTACCTGATGGTCATTAAAGCATTGCTACTTAAACACAGAGCAACAGGCACTTTCTGAGTAATAATAAGCATAAATCAACAGTAAAAAAAATATGACAGAAACCAGAACATTCTGCAAAATCAAGGACAGATGAAAAGTAGCACTTGTGTCTACCTTGGTTGGGGGGATACTCTGCACATTTACACTGAATAACCGCTCCTTGCCTTGCTTGGACACATCCAGAGTCACTACATGGGGGAGTGGGGTGCAACAAGTATGTCAAAATTTGAAATGTCTCTGGCTGACTGTGATGGCCCTGACACATTTGTCATACCTCTCAAACTCAGAACAATAAATATGGACAGAATCATACATAGAAGTGGGACAAAGGCCCAAAAATGAGGACAATTTTGAAATATTGCTCTTATAAACTTAGAAAGATAATAGAATAGTAGGTCTTGCATTAGTATGAATTTTCTGAAAGGTACGAAATCTGAAACTCAAACATCTGTCATTATTTTCTAGCTTCAGTCTTTAATGATTTGCCACTAATTTGCCAAAAAAACACAATTTTATGAAAAATGGACCAAAAATGTGATGCAAAAATATAAAATAGCCACACAATACAGCTGGGAACCTGTCAAAGAAGGGACACCTTTTTAATATTAGTACTGCTAACCTGAGCAGCTGACAAAATAAAAGAATCTACATGCATTTCTGAAATAAAAGTAATCTATAACTCTGATTATTACAGTTATTTCTTAATTGTAAGCCCTTCACGTTTTCTTCCAAAATTGCCATTTTGCCGTGGGATTATTAGGGGAAAAGCAACATTTTGAGCCAAAATCGGGGACAGTTGAGAGGTCTGGATATTCCTAATTCTATAAAGCAATTTATTTGTACGTACCTCTCAACCTGTTAATGCAGGAAATCTGGACAAGGCCAAATATACTGGGGGAACATATAAACAGTACTATAAATTGTTGTATAAACTGAGACAATTGATAGAATAACAGGTCTTGCTTTAGCATGCATTTTTCTGAAAGTTTTAAAGTCTGAAACTCAGTGTCTGTCATTATTTAGTGACTTAATTCCTAAATTATTTGCCAGAAAACCACACATTTTATGAGGAACAGACAAAAAATAAGAAGCAAAAATCTATTCATTCTGTGAAAATCTGGACAGTTGAGAAGTATAGTTCAGCTGGGGCTGTCTTTGAGTTTGCCGCCCTTCCCCCTCACAAAATCATGGTCAAATGGAGTCTCCCCCCTGCAGCCATTCCAATGAACCATTACTTGGCTATTTCACCCCATTTACCATAAACAGTAATGTGCATACTGCTTTACTTCTATGATGATTTGGACTTCATTTGCAAGTTTTATTTTACATTTTACAGCACAAACACTAAGACATCTGCTAAATAAAGCAATACAATCTCACAATGAAAACAGACTTAGCATTAAAACATCTCTGTCCTTGAAACTCACATTCATTGAAACAGCATTGAAACCCACATTCAAAGAAAATACATTTTACCAGTGGCAGATAAAGATTAACTTTGGGCTGTTTTCAAATCATAGGCCCCTTGGACACAAAACGTACACGTGGTCTTTGGTACACCATCCTGATTGTATTAAATTATATTCCTTGTACAATATAGTACAGTTGTTAGAGGGTGTTTGAAATTTGTTTTGAACATTTTTCCAGTAAACAATGAAACAAAATGCATGCACCAATAATGACAAAATTGCCCGGTTCAGAACATTTTTCCAGTAAACTTCTTCTTCTTTCGGCTTTTCCTGGTTGGGGTCACTACAGCAGAACTTTGGTTCGCCAGTGATTGGCAGGAGAGTTTTTATGGGTGCCAGCTCGACACCCAACCTTCAGTGAAGGCACACCCATTCTACGCATGTCTTTCAAACGCCACTCGATTGCGGGCTGGACATGCAGACTCCACACAGAAGGTGCTCCAGCCGAGAATTGAATGGGAGAACCTCTTGCTGTGAGGCAACAATGCTATCGCTGCACCACAGCAGCTTCCAGAACATTTTTCCAGTAAACAATGAAACAAAATGCATGCAACAAAACTGCCCAGTTCAGAACATTTCTATCATAAAAGTCTACTCAAACTTCTACAGTCCACCAGTATCAGTAAATATGCACAATCTCTGAAGAAGTAAAAGTCATCTAAATAATTCCACATTAAAGAAATTTGTAACAAATGAAGAGGTTGCTGCTAGCAAACAACTTTATATTTCATTGTTTCATCTACAAATAAAGTGCCTGTTGCCCTTGAGGAATAAATTGCCTAAGTTGCATTAAAAAAACGATAAGCTAGTAATATTGCAATAGAGAATGGATGGCAAACTGATAACAGGTTCATAGTTACTAGGTATCTTCACCAAAAAGGTTTGCAGCATCCACCCCCTTTACAATACAGTACAGTATCAGCAATGCATCTACCTACTGTGGGAGTAGAACCCACAGCCTTCTGTATCAAATGCAAGTACACTAACTATTGTGCTATTAACAATGCAAGCAGATTTGGCATAAGCAGCACTAAACTTTTGTTCCCCTGCAGCTCTCAGCTTCTTGTAAAATCTGCTTGACACTCAGCTGCATCTCTGAACTTTGCAGCACAAGAAATCTGGAAAAATCCAAAATTTAGGGGGGGGGGCAAAAGACCAAAAAACAGGGACACATTTTAAACATTGCTTGTATAATGTTGGAAAGTTGTTAGAATAAAATGCTGTGTTAACACCATACATTTCACTGCCAAGTATTGAACCCAGGACCCTGTGCAAAACAGTCAGAGCAATATACCACTCTGCCAAATCATCTGTTTTATGAAAGAAAGGAAGACTGAAACTTAAATGGCTACCATTTAGTGAATTCAGTTCTCATCATAGCTGTCAACATCTTAGCACAAAACACCTGAACAAAACCAATAATGGGGGAATACAGCCCCCAAACATATTCAGTGAATTCAGTTATCACCATAGCTCTCAACCTTGGCACAAAAAACCTGGACAAAGCCAATAATGGGGAATACAGTCCAATAAATAGGGACAAATATCCATTGAGAACACCAGAGCAAACTCACACAAACACAAGGAGGACATGCAAATTCCACACAGAAGGCACCCCAGCCAAGAGTCAAAACAGACACCATGCAGCTGTCATGCAACAATGCTACCACTGCACCACTGCACCACTGTACTACTGGCTGTGTTAAGTAACAAAATACAGAAACCACAGATTTTATGAGGAAAAGAACAGAACAAATATGAGGCAAAAATCTGCAAATGTTTTACAAATGGTGGTGGGTAGGGAATTCAGGCTCTTGCCAGTTGGTCCCAAGGTACAGCGTTCAAGCCTTTTTCTCTACCCACCACCATGTAGCAACTGGGGCATTACACACACACACACACACACACACACACACACACACACACACACACACACACACACACACACACACACACACACACACACTACCTTCCGATCCTCTGTAGCAGCCTGCCTGATTCTATCCTCTACAAGCTAAGTCCTCCATAGCAGCCTGATCACCTCTGTAGCAGCCCATAACTGCAAGCTAAGTCCTCTGTAGCAGCCTGATCACCTCCATAACAGCCTGTGCAGGCTCTTCTGGGTTTCCCTGTGAGACTTGAGTAGGCTGGAGCCTCCAGTCTGTGGGCAATGCAGTCTAGTGTGCTTCTGGTCTGTGCGATCGTCACTGCACAGACCTCTGGGCTGGCAGGGTGGAGTTTCCTTCCTTCCCTATCTGGACTGCCTAACTGAGCAGTCTGAAGTTCAGGAAGTAAGCACGCATGTGTGCGTGGAGCTCTGGACTGCCTAACACAGCAGTCAGGAACTCAGCATGCTTGCGTGAGTTTCAAGACTCTCATGAATTTTTATTTATTTTATTTTCATTTTCTACAGTGGGGGAGACGCAATTATTTTTCTTTTTACAGGTGGGGGGGGGGGCTGCAGTCCTGCAGTCCTATAGCATGAGCCGCCCCTGCATTCTTGTTCTGTAACATTGCAACTAACATTACCATTGCTATTGAATAATGCAAGTGGGAAGAGTTTATGTAGTCTTTGCCTTCTGGCAAAGACCATAACATTGGATTTGTTAGGATTTACCACTAGTATATTGGTGCACATCCAGTTACAAAATGCAGTGAAATTTGTTTACAATTATTTCTGTAGTTTGGATGTGTTTTGACAGCATCCAGGAGGAGATCATCAGCGTACATAACTATATTAGGGTAAGACAGTTCATTAGTTAAAGCTTGATGAATAGTGAAAAGACAGGGGGTAGCGCTTGATGCATGGAACCTTGTGATACCCTGGTATGGAGAGCATCTGGTTAAGATAAGGTGTTACTGGAGTATACCCTGAATGTTCTGGTTTTGAGGTAGCTTGTGAACCACTGTAAGGTGTTACTGCAGAGGTTAAGTTTCCTAGTTTGTTAATTAGCAGAGGGTGATTTACCAGTTCAAAGGTCCTTATCATGTCTATGAAGAAATATGCTGTTAGCAGACCCTTATCCACATTATTAATTATGGAATCAGTTGAA
The DNA here is from genome assembly GCF_019279795.1 of Protopterus annectens. Taxonomy (NCBI): domain Eukaryota; kingdom Metazoa; phylum Chordata; order Ceratodontiformes; family Protopteridae; genus Protopterus; species Protopterus annectens. Next base: position 1,213,366,317 of record NC_056739.1, read on the forward strand.
AGTTTTAGGGCAGTCATGGTTCTAGAAGGCTCACATAAGCCATGCTACTCATCACAAGGTAGACAGTAATGACTTATGTGCTTGAAGAGTTATTGGCGTACTAGATTTTCAAAAATTGTTGTAAGGGGAGAAGATGTTCTGGGTCTAATGTCCTTGAAGTGCTTTGGTTTCGAAACTTTAGAGAGTGTGAGTATGGTGGCATGTTTGAAGTGGGTTAGAAATATACCTGAAAATAAGGATAAATTATATATATGTATATATATATATGTATACACATGTACACACACACACACACACACACACACCTATATATATATATATATATATATATATATATATATATATATATATACACTCATTTATATGTGGATAGATATAGGTATATAGATAGATATAATATATATATATATATATATATATATATATATATATATATATATATATATATATATCAGTGAGTAGTTTTGCTATGGACACAGAGGACATTCTAAGGAAGGCTGGATTAATTTTAAAGAACCTGGATCCTGACTGGGGACTGAAGTTTTCTACAGGTTTTTTGATCACTTTTAGTGGTAGCTGTTTGAAGTTGAAAGTAGGGTAGTAGGCCATTAGTGGGAATACATGGGAGTTGTGAATATCATTGTAGGTGTGGACATTTGTGGGCTATGCAGGACAATTTTTAACCAAATCATAAATGGCTGTAAGCAGGAATTTTTATCAGTAGTCTTGGATATGGATGGTGTAGCTGCACAAGGAGAATCTGTGATGTTACTCATAAGATATTTAAATTCTTTTTAAGTGTGCCTTGGGGAGGAAGAGAGAGCCTGCTGCTTACCTGTAACATGCATAGATTTTACAGTATTGGTTACAAGCTTGGCTTATTCTCTAAGATTCAGCTAGCATTAGTGAAGCTAAATGTTTGAGAGCTTTTGTTTCCAAAGACGCTAGGCTTTATGCCTTGTATTTTTTTAAGAGAGAAGTTAGCCAGGGCCATATACGTCCCCTTAATATTCTTGTAATTATTGGGAAGAATGTGTCCTGTAATAGAGGAAGGTGTCCTCTAATATAGGAAGATTACTGAGGAAGCAGGATAATGCCTCAATGGAGTCACTGATGTAATACACAACAAAAGAAAGAAACGTATTTCCAAAAACAAAAGGGGACTGTCTCAGCAGAGGAAGAATTCGTTTTCTAGCCAAAACAAACAAATTAGAGATCTTGTCAAGTCCTTCAAAACTAATTATGAAGCAAAAATAGCCTCCCTAGCTGAGGATAATCACAAGGCATTCTTTAACTCTTCAAAATCTTTAGGGGAATAGCCAGCTATGTACTGAACTGGTTGTGGATGGCACCACCCATAATAACCAACCTGCTAGCTGACAGATTTGGAGCAAACTTCACCCTCCTGTCCCCACTGTCATCCCCAACGCATACCTGCCACCATTCTTCAGTCTATTATCTCAAGAGAGCAGGTCATCTCTGTGCTCTCCAAGGCCAAAATCATGGTAACAGTGTGACCAGACAACATCCCAGGTTGCCTTTTAAACAACTTAAAACATGACCTAGCAGACCCACGTGGATTCTTGCAAACTGGCTATGTTCCAGCAGAATGGAGGACAGCAACAATAATCCCTCTGCACAAAGGAGGACCATCAACCGACTCTGGGAATTATAGACTGATAGGTTTGACTAGCCTCATCTTCAAAGCCATGGAAATAATCATTATGGACCTTAATGCTCTTCAAATGATTTATAAAAATCAGTGCATAACAAGATTATATATTCCCCATTGTGAAGGAGGCATGGGCCCCCTCGAAATTGATCACATGTATACATCTGCAATTGTGGGACTGCATACATATCTGCTGACCTCACAGGACCCAAACATAGTGACAGTTTTGAAACATGAGGAGAATAAGTTTAAGATGATTTCCACTGCATAGTTTAGCAGAAGCATATCGGTGTCAGCGTCTATATCACAATATCGAAAGCTGACAAGTTCGAAGCACTAAACTTCGAACTTGCAACTTCGAAAACTGACAAAGTCGAAACATAGAACGGACATTTCCATATAGTGTGGAAAGGGAAGATTTCCCTTTACTGCACTGTAGTGTGATCTCAGAATTAGTATATTTAAGTTGCAGGGGATGTGGGGGTGCAGTGGGGCTTTTCCCCCTGCATAGAGCATTTTTTTTTTGTTTTGGGTGTTTAGTGTTTTTTTCACATTTGATGTTGTCAGACTTCGAAGTTGCAAGTTTGAAGTATTGTGCTTCAAACTTGTCAGCTTTAGATAATCTGATATAGACCCTGGTGCCAAGCAGGAATGGAAATCACACCAGAAGTAGATAAAAATCAGGCAGCAACTGAATGTGCCAAAAAACAAAAGAAAGAATATAAGATGAAGGATCAGATGAGAAGGCAAGAAATGTGGAAAATGCATAATGTAGTTGCAAGTATAGAAAACTTCTGGAACAACTTCAAGGTGAACAGGATCGAATGCAGGAATGGTTAAGGAGAGGTGAATTTAAACCAAAAGATGAAAGGTTAATATTTACAGCCCAAGATAGTAGACTATGTACATGTTAGTTTTCAAGGTCCATTGAACATGTGGGAGAAATAGACAAATACAGGTTTTGTAAAACAGAATTGGAAACAATCACATATCTTATTGCTGTTTGTGATATACTAATGGCAGAAAGACTGTATACTAAAAGACATAATAATGTGGCAAGACTGTTGCATTGGGGATTGTGCAAACATTATTACATTTTAAACACTGGAAACGTGTCACAAAGCATCATAGAAAGTAATAAAGTTTATATCAGATGGGATCATCCATTACCAACAATTCAAAACATAGACGCAAGAAAACAAGATATAGTATTCCATGAAAAGAAGACAAAAGTAGCATTGATCATTGAAATTGCTACACTCAGGGACTACAGTGTCTTACATAGAGAGAGAGAGATGCAAAGTCATAAAATACCAGGATTTGCAGGCAGAAAAATGAGGGCAATTAGGAAGAAAGATAACCAAACAGTTTCTGTAGTAGTAGGAGGAACAGGTCTTAAAAGAAAGAAAGAATTTACAGTCATACTTAGATATGTTACTGAGACATGTAACTACATACTAATTGCAGAAGGAGTCATTACTTGGCACGTTGTGGATGCTGTGAAGAGCACTTCTGGCTAACATCAAAGATTGAAACAATACTAATTTCATGAGCTTTAATCATACTTTGACTTAGGAGTGGGGTTCATTCCCGTCATGGTATTAGAAACCTAAAAGAGTTGGAAAAATAAAAAGGGACAAACCTTATCAATAAGAACATAGGTATCTACAAACTCTAGACCCAGCTCAGCTCAGATTCTTTAAGGGTAGATCATGCCTGTTAAACCTGGGTGACTCCTTCAAGAAAGTCATCAAGACCCTGGACGAGGGAAAGACAGTGCATGCTGACTACCTTGATCTAGTCAAGGCATTCGATACAATCCCCCATTCAGGTATTATAGAGAAACTCTCACAACTGGAAATGAACCCCTTTATTACCAGATGGAGTGCAAAGTGGCTCACCAACAGGACACATACTATCTAAGTGGGTGACTTCACCTCTAGCAAAAGACCAGTCACCAGTGTTGTACCACAGGGTTCTGTGCTGTGCTGTGCCTTTTACTGATTGGAATGTATTTCTCAGAGGGCCTATGACTGACCAAGTTCACTGACAATTGCAAATTGGGAGCAATCATTGATTCCCCCAGTGATGCTAATATATGCATAAAGGGTTAACGCAGACAAATGATTGGTGGCAAAGCCACGGATTGAAGCTAAATGCAAAAAATGCATTATTATTCCCTTTGGGAAAGCAAACTTCCCCACTAATTACATTATAAACAGCACCCCCTGAGTGTAGACCCAGTAGTATATGATCTGGGGGGAGTCTATGTTAATATTCAAATGCTTAAATGTTCGAATCGCTGAATATCGACCTTCAGTGATTGAACATTTAAATGTTCAAATATTTAAAAAAATAAAAAAAAAAATAAAGTACAAAAAAAAAAAAAACTAAAGGTTGTAAGCAGGGGGCACGCACCTCTGCACCCCTCACACCCCCGCTACTTAAATATACCAATTCCAAGATTGCACTACAGTGTAGGAAATGGGAAATTTTTAGATTTCCGCACTGTAGCACACTGAAATGCAATCTCAGATTTGGTATATTTAAGTAGCAGGGGGTGTGGGGGTGCAGGGGGGACTGCCCCCCTGCTTACACCCTTTACATTTTTTTTTTTAAATATTAATTTTTTATATGTTCAAACATTTAATTGCTCAATCACTAACGGTCGATGTTTAGTGGTTTGAACAATTAAGCGTTCAAACATATAACATAGACCCGATCTGGGTATTCAGGTTGATAGCAATCTGAACTTTGACCACCATGTATCCACAGTGATAAGGAAATCCTTCTATGTGGCACATTTCATAAATAAAGGCATCACATCTCAGTCTAAGGATGTTATAGTTCCAATATGCTCAGCCCTCATCAGACCAATAATTGAGTATAATGCTCCTTTTTGCATGTATCTCACCAGACACCTGCAACAGGTGGAGAGACCACACAGGTTTCTTACCAAGAAAATACAAGGTAAACAAAACAAGTCCTATGCAGAAAGACTGAAAAATGTGTCACTGTATTCTGTCACCTACAGACTACAAAGAGGTGACCTGTGCCTGGCTTACAGGGCAGTCTCTGACCCATCCGTGATAGAAATTCTACACATTCGTAAATCAAACTACACAAGGGTTACTCGCTCCAGGGATCTTAACCTAGCCTCTGACATTAACAAATCAAGCTGGAGAGATAGATACATGTCCCAGAGACTACCCGTTCTCTGGATCAAGCTTCCCATTCACGTGAAGCAGAGCTCATCCTTGACCCTCTTCAAATGCAACCTAGATCAATGGATGGAAGACCATAAATTCACTCCTGGGGTGACACCCATGTCCCCCATGGACAGAGATAGTCAGTATTAATTACAATATACTCATACCTCTGCAAACATTGCTCACCTAACTGCTGACAGTTGGAGCAATTTGGGATAAAGATAACTAGGCTTTTAAGGACTCTAGGCCATTAGCCTAGTAACATCCTATGAACCTACGAACCTATGATAATGGTGTCCAGTCAGTTGTCTGCAAATGTGAGGTTAATAAGGCTTACTTTGATTTGGCTATACATGTGAAAGTGACAACCTGGAGGGGGGGTCTTTGTTTTGAAAGACTGCTAATATAGAATGGGCAATCGGTCACGTAGATTATTTGTAAGGGTCAATACCTGAAGAAACCTGTGTTTAATATTAATTATTATTGCCGCGGTGGTGGTGCTGCAGTAGCGTTGTCGCCTCACAGTAAGACGTTGTCCTGTTCGATTCTCAGCTAAAGCATCTTCTGTGTGGAGACATGCGTGAATGGGCGTACCTTTGTTGAAGGTTGTGTGTCAGGCCTGGCAAGTCGGTACGTAAAAATTTACTGCCAATTATTAGCGGACCGGAGTTCCGCTGTGGCAACCTCTAACCGGGAAAAGCCGAAAGATACAACAACATGTAGCTCCGTGTAGACTTGTTTCCTAACTGGTTGTTTGGGTTTACATCTGTTCTAAATTATAGTACAGGAACATTCTTTTCACACTGGGGGCAGGCAGGCCATTGGCATTAATGTTCATGTCTCCTAGAATTATTGTATTATTTTTCAGTACTTGGGATACACATTACTAGTCGAAGTTGCTGTAAGTTGGGAACTGAGGAATAAGGAGGGATGTATGTGATGTCTGGGTGTGGATGGGTATGACTGCCTACAAGCAGATTTGCTAGGATCAAGTTGAGACTCTTGTCATCATTTGCAGTTGCCTTTGTGATTTTATAGACATCTGTGGAAATATTGTTTCTTACAAGAAGTATAATGCACACATTTCCCTTCAGCCTCTAGTGATTCATAGGTTCATAGGTTCATAGGCTGATACTAGGCTATCTGCCCTAGGACATTTACAAGCCTAGCCAGAGTGTGTTTGGCTTTCGCCACCCTTCTTAGATTAAGTGACTGTGCCTCTGTATAGTAGGTCACAGAAGATAGCCCATTTAATGTTAGTTTAGCGTTCCTCTGTCTAGCAGTGACACAGAAGAGATCCCAGGGGTAAATTTACGATCTCCCATCCAAACGTCAAGATTCTTCTTGAAGAGGGTCATTGAGGGGCTCTGTCTGACATGGATTGGGATTTTGTTCCAGAGTGAGGGGAGCCTCTGGAATATGAATCTGTCCTTCCAGCATGTTCTATATATTTCTGTGCTGAGGTTTAAGTCACTGGAGCGTGTAGTTCTGATGGATTTGGATTTCTTGAGGTGGAGCATGTCCATTAATTGTGGGTTGGACATGGCTTTATACATCAGGCACAGATCGCCTCTGAGTAGGCAGTAAGCAACTGAGTAGAGCTGGAGTTTCTTTAGCCTAACTGTGTAGGGTATCTGTTTGAGTCCCTTGATCCTCTTGGTGAGGTACGTTTGGGGTCTTTCTAGTTGTAGCAGGTGTCGGGTAAGGTACATCCCAAATGGGGCATTGTATTCAATTATGGGCCTGATGAGTTATGAGTAAAGGGGCACAAATGACCTCTCTTGATCTAGATGAGAACCCCTTCGTGATAAGGTGGGCTATATAGAATGCCTTTCTAACCACTTTGGCAAAGTGATTGTCAAAGGAGAGATTGCAATCTACTTGGGTCCCCAAATCCCTAATTTTTTTCTTCCGTACTTAATGGTTTACCACCTATGTGGTAATTTGTGGGCAGTTTGTTTTTCCCAAAGGGGATGACTATGCACTTTTTGGCATTTAGCTTTAGGTCATGGCTCTGGCACCAGTTATCCGTCTCTGTGAGACCTTTTTGGAGGATGCTTGTGTCAGCCGGCGAGTCGATTATGGCCCCCAGTTTGCAGTCATCTGCAAACTTTGTCAGCCATAGTCCTCCTGTGTTAGCCTGTACCTCAGAGAAATATATACCGAACAAGAGAGGTCCCAGGACTGAGCCTTGTGGGACGCCACTTGTAACTGGTTTAGAGTCTGACATGGCACCTGCAATTCTGATCATGTGGGTTCCATCCCTAAGCCAGTTTGCAACCCGTCTTGTGACATAGGGGTTGATATTTAAGCTGGTGAGCTTATTTATGATGCCTGAGTGGGGTATTGTGTCGAAGGCTTTTTCAAGGTCAAGGTAGGCTGTGTGGACTACCTTCCCTTCGTCTATGGCCTTGGTGACTGTTTCAAAGAAATTGACCAGGTTCAAGAGGCAAGATCTGCCCTATAATATCAAACCAAAAGTCTTGTTGAAGTCTAGGTTCGTTTATCCATAAGTCTCCCCTTGATATACTCAGTGGTAATCTAGTCATAGAACTAGATCAGGTTTGATTAACAGGTTCTCTGTTGCATAAAATCATGGTGATTCCATTTGCAAGCTGACTTGCTTCTGTTAGGATTGTTCTGCATACTTTTGCATGTAAAGGAGATAAGGCTGATATGTCTAAAACATGTTTTATGAAGCTCTGATCAATCAACCAGCTGACAGCAACTTTCACTGAACATGTGGTGTTGTGTGACTATGGGGTTTATATATGTAAGTTAGGGCATGTGATGGGGTCTCCCCCCACATGAGGGGGTGCAGGCAGGGCTTGCCCCCTGCAAAAAGCTTTTAAATGTCTTCACTAACAGTACCTTTCAGAGATTGTTTTTCATCAATTTATCTGTCAGAGAACAGACATTCAATTAATAATAATAAATCCAACACATGTATAATCACCTGACCCTTCATGGACCCTCCTTTGTTGTAACTGCCCAAGTCTAGGACAGCTATATAATCTAGGAGGTGAGATGACAGACAGTCTTACCATTATATTGTGCAGCACATCTGCCTGTTCAAACACATATGAGGAGCAGCCTGTCATGCCCCATTACCTGTCATCCATAAGCTTTCACAGTTCATTCTTTGGTTCTTCTCTAGTCACATCCCTCATTGCCCATTCATCAACAGTCCACTTGTTTTCCCTTTTGTAGCTGGAACCCTACATTAATTTTCAATTAAAAATGTTAAAGAAAAGAATATGTTAAGTATATCAATACAGTTCATCTGTCTGTTTATGTATCTATCTGTCTATCTTTCTATTAGTCAGTCTGCCTATATATATATATATATATATATATATATATATATATATATATATATATATATATATATATATATATATATATATATATATTTGATAACTGGGTACATGATCTGGTCAAAAGATCATTTTCAGTAAAGACATAAAAAGTAGAAGGGCAATTTCAGATGAGGTAGTGAAAGACTATTACAGTGATGACAAAACTAAAACTGAAAAAAGGCACATGGCAACTTAATATGGTGCTGCAGTCAACAGTTTTATATGATATGCCTTTTAAATAAAGTTAAAAGATGAAAAACTAGGTTAAACATTAAACAGATCAACTTAATTTAAAAATAACATGTTATAGAGCTATTCACGCAGATTATAAATAAGTAATTTATTCAGAAAAATCAGCCTGGAGCATACTTGCATTGAACCAAAAACATGCAGTAGTCCATAAGGGTTGTTTTGAATTTTTTATAATTTGGAATTTATATAATGTAAATTTGGAGTTTTTCCTAAAGTGAAGGGCCTAGAAGATTTCTTGAAATGTAATAACTCAAATGTGATGGATCACAAATGATTGTTGTTTAAATTTTTTCCCCATTTCTTCATTAAACAGGTCATTGACCATCATTTATAGATCTGAAACACGTCTTACGTTTACCCTTTAATACTGTAGCTACTTCTTTCTGCTTTGACCCTATGAAGACCTTCGTCACATATCTGCTGTATACTTTCCTCCTTCCTCCATCTCCTGGCCTCCTGTAATAGTCTCCTTTTCCCTTTGTACTTTTTGCTACACTGCTTCTCATTTTTCTTTCTTCTTTCTTTTCCTTATGTGTAAGAGCTATAGTAAGCTCATGTGCCCAGTGACAAACTCTAACTTAAGGAGAAAAAAAGGTCTTCTCTTGCAAGCCTCTTACTATAAATGTAGCAAGTGGTTTGCTACAGTTACTATACTACCCATGACCTACAAAGCACTCTACTATTTCAGTCTTGATTACAACTGATGTCAAGAATCATCAATCACACCCCCTATTACCATGCACCTGGGAATGACAGACCCCTTCACTCCATCCAAATACACTAGTGTTATACACTCTTTATTATACAATAACTGCTCACTGCTATTCAGAAATGATCACATTGATTGGACAGCCCAGCCAGTGTGCCGAGTATAAATCAAGCATATACTAATAGAAAGAAGTCCATCCACTGAAGTACCATTGAGCAGCCAGACTTTCTATTAGCATATACTTAGAGGACAAAGCAAAATATGAGAAAAATCAGGTACATACTGCAAAACTAAAGAATTAGTAATGTATCTGATTTAAGTCTGCATTGTCCCTTGTAAAATTTCGACAGTGAAAAAAAGATTATCTTATCTCCATTGCTTTTCCTGTACTGCACTGATCTGCTGTGCAAGCGTGGGGACAGTTTACCCTTGTGATCAAACCACATCAACTGTGGGTAAATCCTGACATAACGTACAGTTGTGGAATATTGCTTAATTCCTTCTCTCTCACTCCTTCCTTAATCTAACCTCATTAGTAATATTGATGACATTTATCTTTCTGTTTTCCTTCTCACCATACTTCTTAGCAGGTTAAAGGTTGCAGGTTAAAGGTTCTTAGTTGCCATTCTCAGCCTTCACTCAGACATAGGTAACCCCACTGTGGATACCACCTACACTACATTGCCGAAGTCTTGATTAAGCAGATTAATCAGAGGAAGTTAGAAAACACTGGGGAAAGAGCTTGGATAAACAACTCACACAGAAGCAATGGGGGGCATATATATGACTCCCAAATATGTAACAAAGTCTAGAAGATTTAGAATTTTTGTTTGGAAGTGTTTACTTAGGTATTTTCATACCCGAAGCAGACTCCAAAGAATGTTTTTCTTGGGTAAATTGCAAATGCTGGAGGTGTGATGGAGAAGAAAGAGGTAATTGGAAACATTTCTTTTTTTTTTTGAGGGGAGGGGTATAATGAGTTGGCAGACTTTAAAAATTCCTGCAGATTATTCTGTCAGGTATACTGGGTGAGCAAATTGGTGTAACTAAGGAAACATTTTTTTTTTCTGTGATATAAGATGTGAACTGCCTAGACGTAGTAAGGCCTTGCTGAGTTTAATTCTGTTGACTGCCAAAAAAGAGCAATTACTAGAAATGGAAATCAAAGACTAAATCAACAGTATTAAAAATAGTGAATATACTAACAGAGATGAATGAACTGGAAGTAAAATCTGCAGAAAAGAGTAGGAGCAAATTACATAGAAAAAATGAGAATTGTGGGAACAATACATGCAGAAAAATGTTTTGGAGGAGGAAAGAGGTTTAAGAGAAGGCAGGAATTGAATGAGCTATTTAATGTTCGATTGACAATGATTGTATAGAAGATTGATGTATAATCTTTGGAACTGAATATATGTCAGTATGGTTTGTCTTCATTTATATAAATGTATGATTGCCTATGTCATAAGTGATAATTCAATAAAGATGTATTTTTGGATAAAAAATGATACTACATTTATTTGCTGGAATGCTCACCTTATGCTCAAATTCAGCTCCCTGCATACCTTCTACCATCACACCTTAATGTTGAAGGGAATATGTGCCTCTACAATGAGGCCTTTGCTGGCATTAATGTTGAATACTGGACCACGCCAATGCAGTTATGTAGCTTTCACAATATAACAGTAGTATTTTAGTTCATTTTTGGCTAATTCACTTTGTAGGAGAGGTGCTGCCCCCGTAATCCCCAATTTGTTTTAAGAAGGAGAGTGAGAGTTTAAGGGGCTCAGTTTCTCCTCTTACAGGTGGAACAAACTGAATGATCTGTGTACTGATTTTTCTGTTAAAAAAATATAGTCACCTCTTTTGTAGCAGAGCAGGGAATAATTGTAGCTCCAACTGCAATACAGGACAACACAGGAATGTGTCTACACAGAACAACATTACTTGATACTCAGGGCCTGCAGTTATACAAGGTCCAATACTCTGCAAAATCACTTTTTTTCTTCCTTAACATGAGGGTAGGTACCGTCTAGTTTACTGTGGAGAAACTGAGGCCTTCCCTTTTATGGCAACTTTTCTCACTGCCTACAGCTTGTTGTGTAGTGCAGGCTATATTTTTTAGAATATATGGAAATTGTATGGACACAAAAAAAAAAACACTGCAACTCTCACTGACTTTATGCCAATGCCAATCTGCAGTACAAAGCCTTTAAAATATTTTAGACCTGAATTAGTCTTGTCAGTGGCAATCAAAGACTGAGAATGGAATGGTGGGGGTTGGGTCCGGGAGATGAAAAATTTTTCTTTTGAGTAAAGGAAGCTAGTGTAATTTAGTTATGCAAAGTCCCCTATTCTGCAAAATCACCCTTTGGCTTTTTTTGTTTATTTACAAGCCAAGGATTTAGAATCTTTCCTTCAATGAGCATCTGTGCCATAAGCAGGGACAATGATTTATGGCTATTAAAAACAATGAAATTCCATTTTATGAGCTGAAGTTCAATTAATTATATCCAAGATTATTAAGTGCAGTTTCCAGTCATTATTATGGTTCTATAATAATTTGTGGTACCACTGTTTTTAAACAAAATTAAAACATATTTCATATACTGCACTCTCAATAAAGTAAACTAAAAAGCTTTACAAGTAGTAGATATAAGAAGAAATTCAAGATACTTTGAATTAGTGATCTGACCTAAATGCCAGATTTTTATAAAATCTCCATTATCCAGTATTTGACAGTTTGCATGTTGGTATTTTGTGAAATTTCTACAAGAAAAATGAAACATCAATGTCTTTGGCCTTGACTAGATTGCTCTGGAACTTGTATAATGACTTAAGAGTTGTAACTTGTTACCTCAGTCAGAGGTTAGGTTTGCTAGGCATCAGAAGTTGTTCAGACTTGATAGCCCCAAGACCAATGCCTCTCTGACTTTTGTCTCTCCTTTTGGGCTTGACTTAAAACAATACCTGTAGAACTCAAGCATTTCAGGTTGGGTTTTGTTTCCTGTCAGTAATTAAATGTGGATGTAGAAAAATGCAATGTCTTATTATAGGTTCATAGGTTCATAGGTAGGTACTGGGCTATCTGCCCGAAGGCATATATTAGCCCAGCCACATTGTGCGGTATTCACCACCCCTTTGGTTAGTTCCCTAGACCTTTGATCTAGCAGCTAGTACCCTTGGCCCCTATCTAGTAGAGCTGTTGGTATGATCCCTGGTGTGAACTTTCTGTTACCCATCCACTCGTCAATGTTCCTCTTGAAGAGTTATAGTGAGGGGCTCTGTCTTATGTAGATCGGGACCTTGTTCCATAGCAAGGAAAGTCTTTGCGAAGGGAATCTATCCCTCCAGCATGTTCTATTCATTGTTGTGCTGAGGTTTATATCCCTAGAGCATGTAGCTCGAGTAGATTTGGTTTTGCTATGATGGAGCATGTTCAACAGTTCTGGGTTGGACATGACTCTGTATGTTAAACAGAGATCGCCTCTGAGAAGGCGGTATGCAACAGAGAAAAGCCTTAGTTTTTTCAATCGTGCTGCATAGGGCAACTGTTTGAGGCCAGTAATCCTCTTAGTGAGGTACCTCTGTGGTCTCTCCAGCTGCTGGAGATGCCTGGCCAGGTACATTCCAATTGGTGCATTGTACTCAATAATGGGTCTGATGAGGGAAGAGTAGAGGGGCACCACTACATCCTTAGATCTTGATACGAACCCTTTTGTGATCAGATGGGTCACATAGAAGGATTTTCTAACCACCTTGGCAACATGGTTATCAAAGGAAAGCTAACTATCTACTTGGGTCCCTAGATCCCTTATTACTTCTTCAGATTTCAGGGGGTTACCTCCTATGTGGTAGTTTGCGGGTACTCTGCATTTTCCAAAGGGGATTACTATGCATTTTTTAGCATTTAGCTTGAGACCATGGCTTTAACACCATGCATCAGGCCCTTCTGGAGGATATCCATGTTGGCCAGAGACTCTATTATAGCACCCAGTTTGCAGTCATCCACAAACTTGATCAGCCACAGCCCTTCTGTGCTTGCCTGTACTTCTGAGAAGTATATGCCAAACAGGAGGGGCCCCAGGACAGAGCCCTGAGGCACACCGCTCGTTACTGGTCTGGATTCGGACATAGATCCCACTACTCTTACTTTGTAGGATCTGTCTGAGAGCCAGTTTGCGATCCATCTTGTGACGTAAGGGTTTATGCCCAGGTTGGTGAGTTTATCAGTAATACCCGAATGGGGAATGGTGTCAAATGCTTTAGCAAGGTCAAGGTAAGCCGTGTGTATCTCCTTTTCCTTATCTATAGCCTGAGTAACTGTCTCAAAGATGTCCACCAGGTTCAGGAGGCATGATCTGCCCTTGATGAAGCCAAACTTTGTGGGGTCAAGTGTTTGGAGGTTCCCAATCTCTCCATTTATGAGTTCCATAATGATTTGCTCTATTGCCTTACAGATCAGACTGGTCAGGCTTATTGGTCGGTAGTTCCCAGGGTCGGTTGTTGGCCCACCCTTGTGCAGCAGAACCACCATTGCTGTGTGCCATTCTATGGGCACATATCCTGTCAAGAGGCTGAGACTGAACAGGGTATTCAGATGCGGGGTTAATTCATTTTGGAGCTTGTGTATGACACAGCCCGGGACACCATCTGGTCCCATGGAGGCAGTGTTTTTAGTTTTAGATAGAGCCTTATTAACCAACGTATCAGTAATAATCGGAGTTACACAATCTCCTGGAATAGTAATAGACCTTGCAGGTGGTGAGGGGGGGAGAGAAATTTGCACTGAACCTGTCAGCCAAGATGCTGGCAATGTCAGTGGGGTCAGTGTATTTTGTTCCATTTTGTACTAGCTCAGAACAGACCTGAGTGTTGCCATTTAGGTTTTTGACGTAACCATAGAAGGCCTTATGGTTATCCTTGGCATCCTTGGCAACTTTCTTTTCGAAATTGGCTTTAGTTGACTTGATAAGGGCCCTCAATTTTTTACTAATGCTGATCAGAGATGATTTTTCTACTTGAGATTTGGCCTTTTTTGTATAAGTCTCCTCCTTTTATTGTATAGTTTGCTTATGGCCAGGGTCCACCAGACTGGTTTCTTCTTGCTTGAGGAAGTAGTCTTGGTTTTATTTGGGATAGCACAGTCCTTGCAATCCTGAAGATGCATATAGAGTGCCTTGGTGTAGGATTCCACATCCTGGATATCATTATCCTTCTGCAAGGGAATAGTGAAGCTTTCCACTTCTGATGCAAGTAGTTTGAAGTTTGCTTTCGAAAGGTTTTTTACGATGGTTTCTTTGACTGGGGGAAGTAGAGGGGTGAGGATGTCCAGGGTTATCAGTTTGTGGTCTGATCTGACCAGAGAGGGAGTGATAACAGGTGTGGTACAATATGCACCCATATTTGTGATGACAAAATCCAATATGTTGTCCCCTCTAGTGGGAGAACATACCAGTAGTTCAAGGGCATTTGAATTTATAAATTCTATGAACCACTGGGCATAGGAGTTAGAACTCTGGTAGTTCGCTCAGTCTATACCAGGGTAGTTGAAATCACCCAAAATTATGGTGTTGGGTAGGACCTTTATATTTTCCAATGCCTCAAGGAATGCTGAGTGAGCATCTTGGGACATGGTGGGTGATCTATAACAGGCTATGACTTGAAATGTGGTTTTGCCTGCTGATAGTTGCGCATGGATGATCTCTGGGGCATCATGCTGTGCCACTAACCTGGAGATGTGGGTATCCTTGATGAATATGGATACACCTCCACCCTTTGTACTGCGATCTGGTAACTGAGGCTGGGAGGTATGATATGAATTGTAATCTGGTAGTGCTGGGGTGCTCTCTGGAGCCTTGAACCAGGTTTCCGTCACTGCACAAACATCGATTTTCACCATACTGAGGAGTGCCTTGAGTGCGTGCATTTTGAGGTTGAGACTTCTGGCATTGAGTAGCATTACCCTTAGTTTTTGGTTACCTGTGCTGGTTACGGTGGTTGGTTTGTCCTTTGAGCCTTGCCTAAAAAAGGCACTATGGGGACAGCAAGAGCCTTGGCCAGTATTCGAAAGCCTAGGAATGACAGGTGCAAACCATCTCTGGCAAAACAGCGAGGCTTGTCTATTATGTCATCCCAGGCAGACAGACACTGGATCCCCTTAGAATGACACCAGAACCTTAGCCAATTATTGAAATTGATAATTTTGTCTTTGTATTGTGGTATCATTCTAGGTGAAGGTAGTATGCTACTCAAGGTCAGGGTCATACCAGCTTGGGCTACATGATCAGAGAGCTCCTCAATGTCTCTTTTCATGTAGTCCAGGGAGGTACATCTTAGATCATTCACACCAACATGTACAATGACAGTGTCATACTTGTACTTGTTCTGAAATGACCTAAGTGCCTGTGTTATGTGGTGGATCCTAGCACCCGACAGGCAGCTGACAGTAACCTTCTCCTTGTTCAGCCTGGTGAGTGGAACATCTGTGTGCCTTACTATAGAGTCTCCTATTACTAGTGTGTTGGGTATGGTGTTTTGCCTTAGGGGCTGTCATGAGGCACACTGCTGAGGTGAATTATGTGTTTTCTAGCTTGTGTTTGGAGGTGCAGGTTGCTTGCTTGTCTGCTTTGGACGGCCCTGTTTCTTTTTCAGATTGGTACGTAGTGCCTCCGAATATGTTTTTGTGTATTTATGTGTATGTTTTGCTGGTGCTTGTTTTGTAGATCCATGTGTGACTGGTAGTGTGATGCTAGTGTGTCTCTTCTCCTCTTGACTGTCTGTTACAGTCATGGGTTGAGAGCGCTTAGCCTCCAGTCTGGCTGTGTATTTGCATCTCTCACAAGTGTTTGTGTCTAGAGGTGATATTGCCTCAGGATGCCCAATTCCACCAGATGAACTGGAGAGTACACCTGAAGCTGACCTCTGGACATGCTTGGAAAAGTAAATTTCACTTGTCTTGTGGACAATCGAGGGTCTTATGCTGTATTATAATAGCGCTGTCTATGAGATTTGGAAAATAATAATGCTGTCTAGGAGATTTGAACAAGTGCTGATTTGGGTTATGCAAGTGCTGCAATAAGAGCAGTTGATCTGAAGTACTTGAGATGAGGCTTGCCTAGTTCTAAGGGAAAATTTGCAGCGCACACTTTGTGGAGCCAGGAATAGTATACCCCAGCTAACCGGCGCTGCCCGATGCTGCTCTGTGCGCAAGACCACGCAAAAAGAGAGTTGCAGGGTTTTAAGAGAGAGAGATCAAGGAGTTTGGAATTGACCCAAAATGGCCAATAAAACTACAGTTTCTAGGCAGTAACCACTCCTACAGGGACAGGCAGGCTGCTCAGTGTTAACCACTGCCACTGGTGAACACAGAGACTTCCCTTTAGCCCAAGTAAGCACTGGACTCCAAGAAACTTACAAACAGTTCAGAACAGCAACTCTGTAACTGAACTTTTTTTAAATTATAGAAAGTGGGAAAATAGCAATTTTTTTTTTTTGTTTTTGTTTAAGGATAGCAGAGACACACAAGTAGCAAACTAGTCAGAACAGTGCAATAAATGACCCCAACACGTGTGTGCTAGGTCAGAGGCAGGTAACATTCCATTTTAAGAAAAAAACGATTTTAAATTAAGTGCAACACAAAAAATGCAATAAACAGACTCTAGGTATGTTCTAAATACTGTTTCTAACACATATATCAACTTTTGCAAACATGAAAATGCCAAAAAGTAGGCGGCAATGCAGGTTTCTAAGAAATAAATCAGAAGAAAATACTTAAAATCTCAAAAGTGGTTCCTTTCTTCTCTCAGCATTTTCTCCTCTTGGTAGGTGCTTCAGCAACAACTATCAAGCCTGGAAAGATGCCAAAAAATTGACCCAAAATGGCCAAAAAATACAGTTTCTAGGCATCTAAAACTTTTCTTTCCCTTACCATGGCTTGAAGATTGCCCTTTCTGAATGTCTTTCCTCGCATTATACTGATTACCATAGACCTTTTCAGCTCAAAAGATGCTGAAGAAGTTTTTTTTTTAATTTGGTGGATCTGTCACACAAAAGAGACTAAGTTTATATTGTTGCAATGCCTATAAATAGAGCACTTTTAAGTTTATTAAGACATGTACACATCACTCGTGTGTTGGAAATCAAACAAGACTCATTTGCTCAAAATTATTGCTGAGCATCACTCCACATACAAACTGCAACGTTTAGCCTAAAGTTCATCTAAGTTTTTAGTTTCTCATCCAAGATTCAGTAATACTGGAAAGTTAAAAGAGACCACATATAACTACCCTTCTCTCATTACCTGTTCATTTTAGTGATACATGCAGCCATATGCAAAATATGGTTTACTATTAAAATTTTGAACGGCATTCCATCGACTGTACTATAGTCGAACACGGAAGTTCGAAAAAAACAATCTAGGAATGGGTTTTAACATGGGTCGAGGTAGGGGAGATGCTTGTAGTTCAGAATAATACTGAACACCTACCTCGACCCATGTTAAAACCGTTCCTAGATTGATTTTTTGACTTTGACATTCGAAGTTTTCGAACTTCCGTTGCCGACTATAGCACAGTCGATGGAGTGCCGTTCGAAATTTTAATAGTAAATCACAAAATATTCATTTGGACTCTGTTCTGTTGAGCAATAGGATGTGTTCGATGACCTGCCTCTTGGAATGCAGTTTTCAGAGATGCAAGCTAGGATATCAGCATTTGCAGTGACCCCTATCATAGGATAACAAACATTTACTGGACTCACATAATGGTTATGATTATCCCTTCCAAGCGTGATTCTATCCGTCAGAACAAACCAAAAGCCCACTTACAAAGGGTGGATACATTTTAAAAGGAACAATGGAAAATTATAATAATAGTAATAATAATGAAGAAAAACTTGATTTTCTTACAGATGCAAATACTGACTTTATAAAAAAGAGGTGTCTGAGACAGAAATTGTCTCCAGTTCTTTTACCCTGTGCCCGTATTCTTTGGATACTCCATGTTGATGGATTGTTTGGGGGATTAAAACTTTCAAATATGCCAAGATCACATCACAGGAAGGGTCAGTGTAAACAAAACCAATAAAAGAGATACCCACATTTTATCATCTGGTCTCATTAAATGGTCTGATTCTGCTTCAGTTTTTCCATGCATGGTTAAACTTTAATGTGAATAAGACAGTGTTAGCAGTATTGTATCAATGCCCATATTCTACTTTAAATGTTCTAGTCACAATTGATCTGTAGGATGCTAAGCATATGACACTGTAAAGTAAAGGCTACTTTTAAAAATTACATATTAGAAAGCTACATCTGGAAAATTAAGTTAAAGATACACTTATCTTATTGAGGGGCTGGTTTCTCGTAAAGAAACACACCAGCTGGATGGATTGCTGACACTGCAGTGCAGAATTAGCAGGGGGGGGGGGGTTGCTGCACTCCTAATTGTGTCATCTTTCAGATGAGAGGTTAAATCATGGTCCTATCCGCTTGAGTTAGTAGCTCAGGTGGATGGAAAAGATCTTACTTAGTTATTGAACAGAGTAGGGAACTTTATTTTACAAATATTATTTACACATCTTAGTCTATTTACACATAATCAAAGTTTAACATATTCAAAATGTAATATTTGAAAAGAATTTAAGCATCTCATCATATTTTCATCCTCATCCTTTCATCTCCAAACATTTTAACCCTACTAATAACCAATTCAACACACCAAATTTGATTGTTCAGTAATTCTTGACATATCATTTTCCACATTACCCACAAAAAATATTTTATCTATTTTCTCTTTGCTCATATTTTCATGCAAGCCATAGACAATTATATTTATATTCAGTTTTTAATTTTATATTTAAATTCTTTATAGCATAACCTTTGAATTGTTCTTGTCTTCATACAGTCAAAAAAAAGTTCAATATTGTCCTCTACATTATACTTTCTGAATCGTCTATCCTGTGTTTGCTTATATTTCATGTCTGTCTTAGCAGCCAATTTTCTATCATTGGACACTATAAAAATCCTGCATCTCTCCCTTTATTCAGTAATAGATTTTCTAATCGTTTCATCTTTATTTCCAGACTTTAATATAATAGTTTCTGCACTACATCCTCATGCTATTCTTTTCTATTATCCCTATTGTCATTCCACAAAATCAAAGCTCACTTTAAAGGAACAAAGACAAACTTGTTTATTGCAAGATGAACTCTGATGAAATCTCTGAGCTGTAGGGACAAAAGTGCTTAGTTGTGCACATTTTAAGGTGCATTATCTTGTAATAAACAAGTTTTTCATGGTTCCTTTAAAGTGAGTTTTGATTTTGTGGAGAAGATCATTATTATTTTTTTAGTTTTTAACTGGATTTATCTGATGCTAATTCTTTAGCTCACCAGAATCGCATCATTGAGTGGAGGAACCAGTTTTTAAACTATTAGGTCCATGATTACAGTACTGAACACTGAGTGTGACCTAATGGATGAACCAGCTGTTGGATTTCCTGCATGCTGACTCATTTTGCAGTGATATTTCCATGCTTTCTCTACTTGTTCTCTAAATAATGAACACTTCTCAACCTCACCAGCTAAGATTTTTATTGCTTTTCATTCTTTAATATAATCTTCTGCATTAGTTATATCAGCCTCTACAAACAAATGTTCAGAAAACTACATTTCTTTTGTTGTAATATTCTTTTCTTGCAATCCATCTGAAAAATTATGTCATCAATCTCTGTTTTAATGTCCTTCTCTTACATGTAAAACCTTTTTTTGCCCAGTTGTAACCATTTTTATTGTCTTCCTACAATAATGTCTTTACCAATTGTTCCATCCTCCTTTCATAGGTTACAATTCAGTCCCCCATTATAATAATATCCGTCTAGGGTGACACATATTTTTTAAGTTCCTGAAATAGTTCTCAGTTTCCTTTCTGAGCAGATGCATACATACATGTTAACTACCAAACTATTCTTTCTCTAATGTTACAAATCATACATCGCCCAGGTGTAACTATTGTAATGTCTAAAATGTTTAGACTTTTTTTAAACAATGTGACAATCCCTGAATGTGCATCCTCTCTAAAACTTCACTGTATCCCCATAACACTTCTGTCAGATGTTTTTGAATTTCATTTGGAAAACTAACATCCTGTAAAGAATTACATACATTTCTGACTCTGAACCCATTTATAATATTTATTAACCTATTCACATTCAGTTATATTATATTAATACCAGCCCTTTCCTTTTTTGTCCTTTTTCCTATTGTTCCTTTCTCCCCATCTTCACCCCATTCCTATTCACATTCTTCCTGGCTCAGGTTCTCAGATTGTTTCTGTACTTCTGTAATAAAGTTTACACTGCCATTTTCTACATTATTTTCATAAACATTCTCACTTTTATCACTCTCATTTATATCAGTATCACTTTGTATAAAATCCATATTATTTGAAATGCTTCTTTCCCGAATTAACTGCTCACATTCATACCAATTAAGTTCTGCACTCTCACACGTTTGACAAAATTTCATACAATTGTTTGAAACATGCCCTATTCCCTCAGACTGATAACATTTTCTTTTAACAAATTTATTAAGTGATCTCCTGCACCACAATGAAAACGCATCTTTAGTTGATTCAAATATCTACACATTTTTTTCCAGTAAGCATAATCACACACAGTAAATGCGTAAGTTTAATATTTTTTTGTATTGAGACATACATCCATTTCCCATTTTCCATTCTATAATTTTCTATCATCAAAATGTTTTTTAGCATGAAAAATTATTTTTATATTTATATAAAAAACTTTTTAAAACTCATCTATAGTCACTTCACATATTCTGAACTGAATTTTAACTTTCTTTTTTAATAGTGTACTTGACCCTTTAATCACATAAATAAAAACAGTAACAGCATTCAGTGTAACAACGAACAGGAATAATACTGAAAAACGTTGATCCTCTGTGTCTTGACATGCCAATCTCAAAACAGGTCACAACAAAAATGGAAAAAATGGAAGAAACTGGCCGATGTAAAATAAAAACTGAGTTTATTATCCAAAAAGTTAAGCGCTTTCACTCGCTACAATGCGAGCTTCATCAGAACACTATTAAAATGTTACAACAGTGCTTAAATAAACTCATTGGCACCAAAATGCACAGTGTTAAAGCAACATACACACAATAAAATCAGACAAAAATATTAATTCCTTATAATACCCATAATAACATAAATGGTACATGTAGTCATAAAAGTGCTGTGTATAATTCTATAAACTAATGCACTATGAAAAGTTTGTATATAAACTTGTTACACATGAAATATGATATTGCAGTCTTAAAAAAAGAAAGAATAAATAAGTAAAAATCCAATAAAGTGTAAACAAATAATTAACTAATTTTCATGTTTTCAACATCGGCTTAATTGTGATATAATCATTAAGCCCTGGTGTACTAGAAGCATCTATGTAAAGCTGCCATCAGATTTCTTGATATGACAGTATGCCCTTAAAATTTCCCCCTCTAGGGTCGATTTGAACACTATCTAAGATAGCAAATTTAAAATAGTGTCTGTCCCTACACTTCTTGATGTGCCTATATAAAGCATTGTTTTCTTCCTTGGTCCTAATACTGTATAAATGCGCATATATACGTTTGTTGAATTTTCTCTCTGTCTTTCCTATATAGAACCCAGGACAGACCATACACTTAGCTAAATAAATCACCAGTTTGGTGTTGCAATTGCCTATAAAAACTTAATAGTTGTGCCATTAACATTTTCTAAAGTAATACTCCCCTCCTCTAAGATAGCATGACATTGCTTACAATTGCCGCACTTTGTAGTGTGCCTATATGTGCAAACCTTAGTGACATGAGTTCTCTCTAAATAGCTCTTAATCACATAAGAATTCTGGTGTTCACAATCTTATTTCCCATCAAAAGCCATAATATACTTTTCTGGCTTTTCATGGGCTTCAAATGTTATTTCTGAGAAGGTTTTAATGCCTATATGAATAAAAACCTGAATATCTGCAAGCTTAACCTTCACTGTAATTATAAATCATCCCATAAAAATATCTGTGTATAGGGCAGTCCTTTTTGTTTTCAATCTGAACGACAGCATACTGATTTCAGACAAAAACTATTCATATTGCCACTGACACTTTTTTGAAACAATAGAAGTATAAACTTTTTCAATTAGCTTTTGACAATTTTGTCCTTGGCCCAGCAACATTTTTCCATATTTTTACTGCTCACATGAACATTCTCTCCTATACACATTTATGCTTTACTGTCCTAGCCATCAGGAAGGCAAAGTTGAACTATGTCTATGCAATATGTTATATTCACATATGTCAGTTCACTCTCCTTCATAATTTATCACAACTTATATACACTATTTACATTATTCATATCATATACATTATTTACCGTTATTTACATTTTACATTTACAATATAATACGGTCTCATATACTTTATTTTCCCCCATCCTTTTTTTCCACAACCAAAAATGTAGCTTCTTTAAATTTTCAGATATTATCCATTTCACATTAAATTTCATTCAGTCTCTCATTCCAGTTTGTCCATAAGATATAAAACACTTTTTTATCAGTTTCTTTTACCTCTTTTTGTGTCTTATTACCATAATACACATATTCTATCATATTCATATGTATATCTTCTACACTTTTAAAATCTGTCAATATCTTATTTTTACACAATTTCTCCTACAATTTTCTAACTATCATACAATTAAAAAAATGGTCTGCTGTTTCAATCTCCCCACAATAATTACATACCCTCTTTTGAATTCTTTTGTAGGGTATATTTGCTTTAACAGGTAATTTATTTATTGTCAGTCTCCACATAAAATACTTACATTCATAAATCTTTTTATATCATACAAGTCTTATTTTAATTGCATTTATTTTTTCACTTTCTAAATGCTTCCGTGGTTAAATATAATAGTGCTCATTAATTATATTTAATACCACTCTTTTCTGTTTTTTTCCACCTTGTCTATATTCAGGTTCCACAATAAAATGTTATTTTGATGCTATTTTTTATCTCTATTTACATTATTCTTCCATCTTTTATCAGACCTCATTCTCTCCCAAACATCTTTATATTTTATTTCCATCATAACAGCTACCAAACTCCTATTTTTTTCTTTTAATCCAACCAATGCTTTATAAAGATTTGAGGAAGTGGGATGAACAATAAGCTTAATTAGCCCTAACCCTCCTTCCTCTTCCCTAACATACAAAATTCCTCTTCTAACAGGATTCAGTCTTGATTTCCATATAAATGAGAACACAATCAACAATAACTCTTTTTCATATTTCGATGGTACACTTGAAAACATCGAACTTTTAAAAGGTTGAATGTCACATGGTTGAGACCATATGATCGGCCTTTCATAAGATCAATGTTTTCAAGTGGATGAAAAAGGTAAGTAAACATGGAAAAAAAGTAGTGTTTCTGCAGGGCAGTAAGGTGCCCTACAGACTGTGACTGTGAATGTGCCAGCTCTGTGATGGCACTGCAGACAGGGTATGGGAAATCTCCCATTTAGCGCTTCTGCATATAGCGCTAAACAAGAGACTTCCCTTTACCCCACTGTAGTGCGATCTCAGAGTTGGAATATTAAAGTAGGGTGTGTGTGGGCAGCACAGTCCCTCACATGGGGGGTGCAGGTGGGGGTTGCCCCTTCATACACTTCTTTTTAAATTTTTTGTTTGGTTGCACTTGAAATGTTCGATATTTCAAAATATCGATCATATCGTCTCGACCATATGAAGTTCGATATTTTGAAATTTAGATGTTTTCAAGTGGAACCATATATATATATATATATATATATATATATATATATATATATATATATAATATGTATATATATATATATATATATATATATACACACACACACACACACACACACACACACACACACACACGCTTGCTAAATAGAGCATTTTACCCCAAAGGGTATAATTTATTAGGTAT
This sequence comes from Protopterus annectens, assembly GCF_019279795.1. Taxonomy (NCBI): domain Eukaryota; kingdom Metazoa; phylum Chordata; order Ceratodontiformes; family Protopteridae; genus Protopterus; species Protopterus annectens. Next base: position 1,213,390,526 of record NC_056739.1, read on the forward strand.
ACTTTTTTCTTATATGACAGCCTATATGATTTCTAAAACATACTTTTCTGTTCAGGTTCATTCCAAATATTATTCCCAAAATATCTATATCCTCATCATTAAATTGAATACCTTCTAAATTCCCCATAAACCCAGTCCCTTTGTTTTATCTTTATTAATACATAAATCAAGCATGTGTAAATACCTATTTAATGATCTAATTCCCTGTTCCATCCATTCCTTATTCTTAATAACTAGGACTATACCACCTGTGTAAGTAAGAATTATTAGAATATGTACTCCTGCTTTAATCTTATATTTTGCTATTTTCAATTCTCTATTCATTTTATTGACAACCACATTCATAAAGAATGCAAATAAAATACTGCTTGCTAGACATCCCTGCCTTGTCACACATTCTATTTAAATTTCTTTACTTAACCAACCATTTAATATCACTCATATTATTATTCTCATACACTGACATAATTACTTTTATTATTTTATCACTTATACTGTGATCTCAATATATTCCACAACCCATCACATTGTAATCTGTCAAATGCTTTACTGACATCTCCTATCATAACTTTAGTTTCTACCTTTTTATTTATAATATCATCTATCACTTCTCTCAATATCCATAATAAATCTTGAATTCCTTTCCCTTTCTTTCCAAAAATTGTACACTCAAACAACTCATCTACATCCTTTCCTAGTTTTTTTTCTATTATTCTCATAAATATCTTATAATCTGTATTATTCAATACTATTGGTCTCCAATTTCTTATGTCCTCTTTTTCTCCTTTTTTTTCAAAATAAATTTCATAATCTCAGTACATATCAGTTTTTCTATTATCCCCTCTTTTAACCATTCGTTCATATTATAATACATAAAATACTCAGTTCCATCACTCCGGCTTTCTACATATTTATTTCTTTTAGAATTTCATTAAATTATTCCACATTTACATTTGTCTCCATATTCTTATTACCTTCCTTACTCAGTTTTTGACTTTTCATATCTGCTTCTCTTTTAACTCCCTCTTTTTAAATGTATTTTATATACTCCTTTGTTACTTCAAATATTTTTCCCATGTATTCACACTTTCTCCTTCATTATTCTTCAAGTCCCCTATTACCCTCTCATTTTCTCTTACTGTCTCACTCAAATATGGAGACACTTTTTTTTTTTTTTTCCTTAATCTTCTTTTGATTCATTTTATATATCTTTTTCTCTTTTCTTTTATAAAAGATTGTCTTATTTCTTAACACCTCCCTAAACGCTTCCTGACTTAATTGTTTATATTTATGTTTTTCTTTCCTTCTCCTCACAGCCTGACATTCAGAAAGCATTTTTTTATATTTTTCTTTAAAGCTTATGCACCATTCTGTCCAATTTTTCTCATCATCATTTGTACATGATCTTTCCATAATTGATACATATCCCTTCTATCTTCCTCACCTAAGTCTTTTTCATTAAGTCTTTTGATGCCTTTACATAATCTTATATATTCTTCCCGTTCCTTCACTTCTAAACATGTAGCCAGATGATCCAAAAACTGTTTCCTTTATTCCTTCTTTAACAATTTTTCAAACTATCAGATATTATAAAATAATCAGCTTGTGTTTTAATCTTATTTATTTTATAAGTCCTATGTTTGTTATCCAATAAATATAACTTTCCACTTTTCATTTTTTCATACACTTTCCTAACATCTTTCCCTTCTTTCTTTTTCTTAAGTCACAATTAAAGTCTCCCCCTAGTATTATTTCCAAATTCACTCCTACATAATTTAAGATTTTTTGAACATTTCCTGTCTTTCTTTCTTTGTAACATATGCATAAATTGCAATGATTCTATACACATCTTTTGCACTTAAATCTAACACTGATTTTCTATCTAGTTCCACTATAGTGTAACCATTACATAACACACCAATCCCTGAACATGTATCTTTCCCATATTCCAAAGAATATTTCCAGTTCATAACTCTTTCATATGTTTCATATGTCTTCTGTTAATATTCTTATGTCTTCTGATATAATTACATGCATATCATGTAGAGCACATTATTCTAGAACACCTTGTTTTAATATTCTTTATACTATTAACATTTATAGGTAGAATTTTCAGCTTCTTACAAGTTTATTATCTCCTTCCACCTTACCCTTTGTATTTTATGTTTTCTTTCACAATCACGCCTTTAAACTTTCTTTTTCTATCATTCACCCTTTTCCCTATTGAATTATTTTTTTCTCTCACCACCTTCCAGTTTATATCCTCATCTTCATTTGTTCCCTGTACCAATTCCTCCCCTAAATTATATTAATTTTCTTAATTTACTATTTTTTCTTTATTGTACTATTGTGTTGCATCCTGTTCATGTTCATGTGTTACACATTTTTATATTATACACACATTTTTGTATCTCTTCTTGTTCTTTTTCTTCTATATAGTCATTACAATCTACCCAAGCATGTCCTGTTTGCCCATATTTTAACACATTTAATCACACTTTTTAGCATCATGCCTCATCTTTCCACTAATAAAACATACTTTTTTACTCCAATTACTAATTAAATGATCATGAGGCCACGGTGGTGCAGTGGTTAGCATTGTCTCCTCACAGCAAGAGGTTCTCCAGTTCGATTCTCAGTCTTCTGTGGGGAGTCTGCATGTCCTCCCTGCGGTCAAGTGAATTTAAAGACATGCAGGTAGGTGCGTGCATGTGTAGGTGTGCCTCCCTTGAAGGTTGTGTGCCAGGCTGGCAACTCGACACTGTAAAAATTCACTGCCAATCATTAGCGGACCGGAGTTCTGCTGTGGCGACCCCTAACCGGGAAAAGCCAAAAGACAGTTTCACTTATTAAATGATCATCCTTTCCCCCCAAAAAACATGTTTTTGGCTGTCCATTATATCTCACAAAACCTCTATTACAGTCTGCATTTATAACACTTGGAATATGTACAATTTTTTAATTTTCCATTTTCAAAATCACCCCACAATTCCATCCCCCAGTCCATAAACTTCTGTCATCATATACTTTTGTAATGTCCATAACTTCTTTATATACATTCTTTATATAGTCCTTTAATGCTTCTTTATCAACATCAATTTGAAATTGTATAAAAAACATTTTTTGTTTCTTGATTAAATGTCTTTATTACATGAGAGTTCCAAGGATTGCAATCTTTTTTTCTAATTTCTCTAAAAACTTTCCAGATACTGTCTTGTCTCAAACAAAATATCAGAATATGTCTCTTTTTTAAGATGTATAAAGGCTCTTACCTCTTTAGTTGAAGTACCCAGAGCTGCAATCACTGTATCCCATACCTTGTACCTTTCAAGTTCTTTCTCTTCTTTACAGCTAAGCTGCACAACAAATGTCTTTCTTGCCATCTCTCTTTCTTCTTCTACTTGCTTCTCCCATTCCTTTATCATTTGTGTATATGATTTTTTTCTTTCCTACAATCTCTCTCACCTCCTCCTTCTGTATTTTATCCATAGTTTCACCCCACAAAGCTGCCATTTCACTTCCTGGTTCACTCTGGCTCAATATTTCTTTCAAGTAGACATCCAACAACCCTCCTAATTGGAGGGTTGTAATTATGCACTCCAATTTAGAATTATCACACAGACCTTTTCAAACAGATATTCTAAATCTTGCTATGGTTCGACTGCCTTTACTTCATTATTCTTATTCGCTTCACCCATCTCCTCCACTCTTGCCAACCCTTCCAAACCTCTGACCACATTTTTTTAATAACAGATTACTTTACGATTCCACTACATTCTCTGAATCCTTTCCTTTAACTTGCTGATCACTCACTTCTTCTCACCTGCTCATTGCATCCATATTTCTTCCTGCTTCTCTGAGCTGCCTATGTACCCAAATTGGAAGCAGGAAGTGTCACAACACACAGTGTCCCCATACGCTAAATGAGAAGGGAAGTTCCTTGATGTCCTGGCCAAATTTCCCATAATAGTATAAATACCACCTCAGGTCCCTCCTAAAAAGAGACCACTGACCTGGTCAACAAAAGATAAATGAATAAATAAATCAATAAATAAATAAATAAAATATTTTTGTGAACTGACGATATTGAATATTGACTGACAGAGGAATGTGAAAGTTTCATTTACACATTTTCCTTAAACCAATCACATTTATAAGACTAAATTTTTTCTTAAGACAAGATTATGTTCTATCTTGATGCTGTCTGGCAGGCTATTCCAGCTTGCAGGGGTGGTCATTCTAAATGCCTTCTACTTTCAGAGCAACATTTATTGACTTAAAAGTACACTAAAAACATGCTAGTAAAAACTTTTCCTCTGCTGGGCTTTTTCAGGCAAAATAAATGTAATAAAACAGCACTTGTTCATTATATACTATCATAGTAAATGACCATCATTAATCAGACCTTTTTCTGAAATTATCTCAGCATTGGTTTCAGTGAAGCATTACCCAGCAGGACAAAAGTTTTTAACTAATATATTTTTAGTGTACTTTTAAGTCAATAAACGTTGCCCGAAAGTAGTTTGTGGTTCCAGTGAATATATGCTTGTTTTATTGTATCAAATGCCTTAGCTATGTCACAGTAGGCAGTGTGCACTGTTTTGCCCTTGTTTTATTGTATCAAATGCCTTAGCTATGTCACAGTAGGCAGTGTGCACTGTTTTGCCCTTGTTTTATTGTATCAAATGCCTTAGCTATGTCACAGTAGGCAGTGTGCACTGTTTTGCCCTTGTTTTATTGTATCAAATGCCTTAGCTATGTCAAAGTAGGCAGTGTGCACTGTTTTGCCCTTGTTTTATTGTATCAAATGCCTTAGCTATGTCACAGTAGGCAGTGTGCACTGTTTTGCCCTTGTTTTATTGTATCAAATGCCTTAGCTATGTCACAGTAGGCAGTGTGCACTGTTTTGCCCTTGTTTTATTGTATCAAATGCCTTAGCTATGTCACAGTAGGCAGTGTGCACTGTTTTGCCCTTGTTTTATTGTATCAAATGCCTTAGCTATGTCACAGTAGGCAGTGTGCACTGTTTTGCCCTTGTTTTATTGTATCAAATGCCTTAGCTATGTGTCACAGTAGACAGTGTGCACTGTTTTGCCCTCACCCATTACTTTGGAGACCTTCTCAAAGAGGTCCACCAGGTTTGGTAGGCATGACCTGCCTTTGATGGATCCAGTATCTGAGGCATTCCTATGGCATTGTTGATCATTTCCATGCTAATTCTTTCCATGCCTTTGCATATGCGACTAGTCATACTAATGGGGCTGTAGTTCTTGAGATCCATTGATGGGCATCCACCCTGGTGCAGAGGGATGACCTCTGCAGTCTTCCAATCATGAGGCACTAAGCCTGTCCACAGGCTATGGTTGAATAGTGGCACCAGTGGTCCTGATAGGTCATATTCCAGGCTATTCTTGAATTTAGAGAGAACATCTAAGACCTGCTCCCTACTAGTAGTTGTTGCGATTATATTAGATGGTATTTCCTGAGGGTGGATGAGGGTGAGAGTGGGGTAAAGCTGGAGCTGAATTTGTCAGCCAGAGGATTTGCTAGCTCACCTGGTTTCATGAATGTGGCTCCTTTTACCAATAGTTCTGCACACTGTTGTGTGCTGCCTTTGATGTTTCTGACATAGCTAAAGAAGGTCTTAGGATTGTCTTGAGCCTGGGATGCTGTCTTTATCTCAAAATGTGCTTTCCTGGGCTTAATTAGTTCTTTTAGTTGTCTATACAGTTTGATAAGAGAGTTTTTATCTTTTTTTGGTATTATACTTCCTAATTTTAGCTATGACTTTTATTCTTTTGTTGCACAACCTATTTAATTTGGGATTCTACTAGGATGGTTAATTTTTTGTTTGGTTTAGGCTTACTTCTGGTGGGCACAGCAGCCTCTATGCAGTCACTGACATAGTTATAAAGAGCATACCTCTCAGTTGTACAGATTTTTGCCGAATGTCCAGATTTTTGTCTCATATTTTTGGTTGTTTTTTTTTCATAGGTTCATAGGTTAATAAGTTGGTACTAGGCTATTGGCCTTAGGACCTATACAAGTCTAGCCATAACAATTCCCTGGCTATTTCTTCCCACACTATTTACTTCCCTGGACCCCTGTCTAGCAGGGCAACTGACGTGATCCCCGGGGTGAATTTATTTTCTCCCATCCAATCATCAAGGTTTCTTTTGAAGAGGGCCAAAGAGGCGCTCTGCTTGACATGTATGGGCAGTCTATTCCAGAGTCTGGGAAGTCATAAAGTATGTTTTACTGGCAAATTAGTGGCAAATCATTAAAGACTAAAGTTAGAAAATAATGGAGCAATATTTAAAAAATTGTCCCTATTTTTGGGCCTTTGTCCCACTTTTATTAATGGCTTTCTCCAGATTTCTTGCTTTAAGAGGTTGAGAGATATGATAGAGAACTTCTCTGCATAATTCTGCATACGCTGCTGTGTTATCTGGGTTTGAAGGGCTTGAAATTCTGACAGGTTACCACTTAATAAAAGATAGTTTGCCTTTAAATAGTTTTAAATGTTGCAGAGTTTGCTGGGGTTACAGAAATGATTCTTATTTTGAAGGAGACTACTTTGGCATCTGTCCTTACCAGAGAGGACAAGACATGGGTGGGGGGGTTGGTGCAACATTCACCCATATTTCTGAGTAACAGGTCCAATATATGTGTACCTCCAGTAGGCATATGCACTAACTGGTCCAGGGTGTTTGTGTTTACAAAGTCTAAGAATATCTGTGCCTACAAATTTTGGGTCTTGTATGATTCCTAGTTTATAGAGAGTTAATTAATATATTATATATATTATATATATATATATATATATATATATAAATACCATGAATATGGTATTTCGCTGAATGGTGAGCATCTCCAATAGCTTTAAGTATGAGCTATGGGTTTCATGGGACATACAGGGTGACCTATAGCTTGCTAAGATATGGTATGGAACTTTTTGTATGGTAATCTTGACGTGGAAGAACGTCAGTGTGTTATCCTGCTTAAACAAACTAGAGGTATGCTTGTTATTGATGTAGATTGAGACACCTTCATCTTTAGTCACTGTCTGTGCAGTTGCTGGTCGAAATGTGTAGAAAGCACTGAAGCCTTGCCCTGCTGGGGTACTCTCCATTGCTTTAAGCCAGGTCTTGATAACTGCACAGATGTCTGCATTCTTCAAGGTGAGGAGAGCTTGCAGGGAGTTGAGCTTCTTGTTTAGACTCCTGGCATTGAGTAGTAACACCTTTAGATTTCCTCAGGTAGATTTTGCTATCTTGGAAGGTTTGTCAATTTGGCATTGCCTAAAAAAGGGTCTAAGTGAAAGAACAATGTTTTAGCCAGTATTTGAAAGCCTAGAGGGGACAGGTGCAGACCATCCTTGACAAATCACTGTTTTGTTAATCATGTCCTTCCACTCTGAAAAATATTGTATCCCCCATGAATGACACCAAAAACTAAGACAGTTATTAAAGTCAATCATCGTCTGTTCATATTGTGGCATTATCCTTGGTGAAGGTAGAATGCTGCTCAATAATAGGCATATATCAGCCTATGGCACATAGTGTGAGAGCTCCATAATGTCTCTCTTCATGTAGATTAGGGAGGCATCTCAGGTCATTTACACCTACATGGACTATGACTGAATCATACTGGTAATGAAATAGCTTTACAAAGAGGCACCACTGCCCTGCATTTATAGTGGTTAAATGCCTCCAAATCATCCAGTGAATTATCTTCTTCACCTGCATGCCAAAATATAAAATGCTAAATCTAGAGCACTGCTCTACTCTTGCAGAAATTATTTATTTGAGGTCCATAACCAACATCATATTCTCCTTTGAAAGCTCTGAGCTTTCTTTAAATATACTTTCATATTGCCACACATCAGTGATAGAGCATTTCATTCAGATCATGGTTACAGACTGCTAAGCACAGTTTCCCATAAAATAAGATCGCACTACATACCTACTAAAACCCTCAATGAATGTTTCATACCTGTGTAACTGGTCACATGGCATCCCATAAAACTGTCACATTGCTAAATGTCACAACTCCCATTTCAGACTTTTCTGAACTCCTTAAAATGAACTCTCAGTTGAGAAATATCTGTTCCTTTTTCTGTTAAACAAACTGCTGCCATCTTGCTTGTTAGTACTACCTTGGGTATAATCTATTTTTTTAAAGCAGGAATCCCATTTTAAAACAATTACATACTTTACTTTACTCGTGTATGCATAACCTCTGATTGCTGATATAATTTCTGTTTGTTTCTCCTATTTGTTTTAAAGTTATGGATAAAAAATGATTTTGTGATTCAATCCACTTACATTCTCAAACAATTTAGATATGCCAAGAAGAAAATAGCAGTGGTCTCACAGGGACTCACAAGGATGAGGTTGGGTGGGTTTGATCCTGCAGAATATGGAGAGCTCTGTGACCAGACGTTGTTACTCATCTTACAAGTGAAACCCCCTCATCATGTTTTCTGGAGTAATCCCCCTCCCACCATTGTTTCCTAAATCTGAGGTATTGAAAGGTTAACACTGTCTGGTATGCTCCGCATTGATGATACATTTTTTGAACCGTATGTTCATCATGCTTTTAAAATTAGTTTGAAACCTGTAATGATAATTCGTGACATCTTTCTACTCCTCTGTTTTACATACAACTTCTGTACTGGCACTTTAATAATCTCACTATGGAGGCAGAAGTCTGTTTATTTAGAAAGCAGATGACTAGTATGGGGAGTGTCAAAATCCTGAAGATACTTTGATATTAAGGATAGGGTGACCACATAAAATGTCCAGGTAGGCCAATTAGACTATATACAGTAAAAGATAAAAAAAAAAAAATTCAAATGTCTTTGATGAGGTTGCACTGGATGACAGAAAACATAACTGTAATTAATTGAATCTTATTTTTCAGGTTTATCAGACAGCAAGACAATTATGTCATTGCAGTGAATGAAGAACAGACGCAGGTGAACAGATAGACACTAACACAGAAACAGACACACCAACACACCTGCGTGTGTACACACTCACAGTATACATATATAGACAAGGCAAATCTGAAATGCTGCCCAGGATCTCCTGGCTCCCTAACAGTTTAGTGGGGTACCCATAGTTGAGAAGTAGTCACACTGACTTCAACCCAGGATTTGTAAGTTGGATGTAAATGCGGGCTCAGGTAAAATCAGTGCCAGACAAATAGACATGCTTAATGACCGCAGTTCTGTTCTGTTGTAAGGTCATAATAATACTTCCCAGACCAAATGGAGAAACAGAAGATATATTATCAAAGTATTGATGAAGTAAAGGATGAAATGCTTTACTTTTCACTGAAAATGCTTTCTCATTTGTATCAGCTAGCCTTGAAACATTGCAAGTTTGAGTGTCATCTAAATTATGTGCTGCACTAACCACAGTCCCGGGCCACTGAAAACTGACTGAAGAAATGTAAAGCCTTTGGGAGTCAGCCTGACCTTTCAGAACTAACAAGTTCCGTAAGGATGACCCTACGTGCATGTCCTGTGTCCCTAAATCTGACTAAGTGTAGGTGTTTCCTATTTTCATATGGCACTATAGTAGAAGGCCCACTGACTGACATACTTGTGCTTAGCAGTTCTTAGATTCCTAATTGCTCGATTGTGATGTAGATCGAGACACCTTCATCTTTAGGAAGGAGAAAATTACAGTCAGCTGCCTGTCGAGTGCCAGGATCCGCCACGTAACGCATGCACTCAAGTCACTCCACAACAAGTACAAATATGACTCTGTCATTGTCCATGTTGGAGTGAATGACTTGAGACGTACCTCCCTGGACTACATGAAAAGAGACATGGAAGAGCTCTCGGATCATGTGGCCCAGGCAGGTATGACCCTAGCCCTGAGTAGCATCCTGCCTTCGCCCAGAATTATACCACAATATAAGGACAAAATGATTGACTTAAACAATTGGCTAAGCTTCTGGTGTCATTCAAAGGGGATCCAGTATCTGTCTGCCTGGGACGACATGATTGACAGACCACGATGCTTTGCTAGGGATGGTCTGCACCTGTCGCCCCTGGGATTCAGGTTACTGGCTAAGGCTCTTGCCACCCCTATAGTGCCTTTTTTAGGCAAAGTTCAAAGGACAAAACCACCACCGTAACAGGTACAAGCATGCAGAATCTAAAGGTAATGCTACTAAATGCTAGAAGTCTAAACCTCAAAATGCACTCTCTCGAGGCACTCCTAAAAATGGAGAACATCGATATATGTGTAGTAACTGAGACGTGGTTCAAGGCTCCAGAGAGCACCCCTGCAATACCAGGCTACAACTCTTACCACACTTTTTGGCCACCAAAGCAGGACCGAAACACTAAAGGTGGAGGAGTGGCAATATTCACCAAGGATATTCACACCACCAGGCTAGTTGCCCAACACAATGCATCTGAAATTCTCCAGGTGCAACTAACACTAGGTAAGACTGCAATCCAAATTGTAGCTTGCTACAGATCCCCCACCATACCCCAAGATTCTCACTACACCTTTCTAAACATTCTGGAAAATATTAAGATAGAGCCAAACACCCTAATACTGGGTGATTTTAACTACCCTGCCATTAACTGGGAAAGCTACTCATGTACCAACACATTTGCCCAATGGTTCTTGGAATTCATAAATTCCAATGCCCTGGATCAACTAATCCATAGTCCCACCAGGGGCTCCAATATCCTAGACCTGGTCATTACCAACATGGGAAATCGATGCTCCACACCTATGGTCACCCCCTCGTTAATCACGTCTGACCATAAGCTAATCACCCTTAACACCCACATCCTACCCCCACCCCCAGTAAGGAAACCTCCATAAAAAACTTCTCCAAAGCCAACTTCATGCTACTCAAGTCAGAAGTGACAAACTTCATGACACCCATGCAGACAGGAGCTGAAAGTTCAACTGCTGAATCCTACACTAAGGCATTGTACGAGCACATCCACTCATGCATAAATCGTGCCATCCCAAATAGAACCAAGATGCTCTCATCCAAAAAAAAGAAGCCAATCTGGTGGTCCCCTGCCATAAACAAACTTTACAACAAAAGGAAGAAACTGTTGCAGAAAAGAGGAAAATCCCAGTATGCAAAAAACTTCCTTACCAGCCTCAGTAAGAAACTGATATCCCTCATAAAATCCTCCAAAGCTAGTTACGAAAATAAAATTGCCAAAGATTCCAAAGACAACCACAAGGCATTCTATAACTATGTCAAGAATCTAAATGGCAATGCTCAGATCTGCTCTGAGCTAAAACAGAATGGCATTAAATATACTGATCCCAAGGATATTGCCAATATCCTGGCAGATCGATTCAGTGCCATCTTCACCCCCCTCTCACCCCTAAATGGCCCATCTCAATACCAGAAGATTGCCAAATTCCGGTAATAACGGCCACACAGGTAAAAAATGCACTCTCCAAAGCTAAGAATACAGCATCCATGGGACCAGATGACATCCCGGGCTGTGTACTACATGAACTACAATATGAACTGGCACCTCACCTAAGTGTCATGTTTAATCATAGCCTCACCTCAGGTTTTGTGCCCACTGAGTGGGGCACAGCTACAGTTATCCCACTCCACAAGGGGGGATCCACCTTGGATCCCGGAAACTACCATCCCATCAGTCTGACAAGCCTTATCTGCAAGGCCATGGAGTGTATTATCATGGAACTTATAAACAAAGACATTGGCAACCTTCAAACACCAGGCCCCACCCAGTTTGGGTTCATGAAGGGCCGATCATGTCTCCTGAACTTGATTGACTTCTTCGAATCAGTCTCCAGAGCCATGGACAAGGGTAAGGTGGTCCACACAGCCTATCTAGACCTTGCCTAGGCTTTTGACACCATCCCCCACTCTGGAATCATAGATAAACTTACTAAGCTGGGCATTAATCCCTACGTCACCCAATGGGTTGCTAACTGGCTTACTGATAGAACCCACACTGTAAAAGTAGCCAACTCCAAATCCATCTCCAGACAAGTGACAAGTGGATTACCTCAGGGTTCAGTCCTGGGACCGCTCTTGTTTGGCATCTACTTCTCTGAAGTACAGGCCAACACTAAGGGACTCTGGATAACAAAGTTTGCAGATGACTGCAAACTGGGAACCATTATTGAATCCCCAAATGATGTGGATACTCTACAAAAGGGCCTTACAGAAACAGATGCTTGGTGCCAGAGCCATGGGCTCAAGCTCAATGCCAAGAAATGTATAGTTATCCCCTTTGGGAAAAAAACATGTATCTGTGAATTACCATATAGGTGGCAGTACACTAAACACCGAAAGTGTGATAAGAGACTTAGGGACACAGGTGGGCAGCGGTCTCACCTTCGATAAACACATCGCCACAACAGTCAGGAAATCCTTCTATGTGGCACACCTCATCACTAAGGGCTTTTCATCCAGAAAAAAGGAGGTCATTGTCCCACTGTACTCATCCCTCATTAGACCCATTATAGAATACAATGCCCCATTTGGTATGTACCTCTCAAGACATCTGCAACAACTGGAAAGGCCACAGAAATACCTCATTAAAAGAATCACAGGCCTAAAGCAGATGCCCTACGCTGACTGCCTTAAAAAACTCCAGCTATACTCTGTCGCATATCGTCTACTCAGAGGTGATCTTTGCTTAACATACAAGACCATGTCAAACCCAGTGCTGTTGGACATGCTACACTTAAAGAAATCCCAATCACTCAGAGCCACACGCTCCAGAGAGCTAAACCTTGTCATCACAATAAACCAAACATGCTGGAGGGATAGGTTCCTGACCCAGAGACTCCCCAGACTCTGGAATAGATTCTCCATACATGTCAAGCAGAGTGCCTCTTTGGTCCTCTTCAAAAGAAACCTTGACCATTGGATGGGAGAAAGGAAATTCATCCCGGGGATCACGTCAGTCGCCCTGCTAGACAGGGGTCCAGGGTAGTAAATAGTGTGGGAAGAAATAGCCAGGGAATTGTTATGGCTAGGCTTGTATAGGCCCTAGGGCTGATAGCTTAATCCCTCATGAGTCACTGATATTATTCTGGAAGCCTGTCTAGGTGAAACTTCATCTGTAAATGGCATATAGGCACAACAACGGAGACTGTAGTCTCAGTCCATGCAACCAGTATACAATATTCCCTCAATTTAGAATCCTACAGCAACCACCAGTTTCATATTTACTTAACACCATTTCAGTTAAGGGTTTATCACCCAATTGGCATTTTCAACCAACAAAATATACTCTCAAGGAGTCAATGCAGCCATGACATGCTACTCTAGGATAACTTATGCAGAATCCACATTCAAGGGTAAAGCACCTCAAGTACAGCAACCAAGAACGAATCTAAGTAAAACAAAACCAAATGAGGCAGCGAACACGACTATAAGAAGCTGACCATTTATTTGATTAAAGCGATGAAAAACAACAAATATATCACATATCCAGGAAGCGCTTTCACATTCAAACTGAATGCTTCATCAGACTGTTAACAACTCTAAATTAATTACATTTAAATAGCTCATCCTTTCATATTGTGAAACCAATCATGTTCCTTGCTCATGAATAATAAATAGACATAGCATCATGTGACTATGCAGTAATAGTATTCCATAGTTCTATCATCACAATTCATGCAGTCCCTTGGTGCATCAAATGCTTAAAACATAAAAAAGATAGAATTCATAGACATATCTACAAAAATGTGTATATTCTTATGCAAAAGTATGTATGTAAAGCATATAAAATATATATACATATACACTTCTAGTGAAATATTATAGCAATAATCCACGCCTGGGTGTGGGTAATGCGAGATTTACCCATGATTGGTGTGGTTTGGTCCCGAGGCCTTCGTCCTCGGGACCAAACAAAGACAACCGTGGGTAAATCCCGCATTACCCACACCCAGAAGTGGGTTATTGCTATTATACTATGACATTATTTAAGAAAAGAAATAATTACTTTTCTTAAATAATGGCATTGTATAATGCCTCTTTGCTGCCCTTCGCGGCTGTCTGGTATCGCGGCAGTTCTGCTGTACTGCGCATGCCTACGCAGTACATCAGAGCTGTGGCCAAAAGCGGAGAAAGCAAGATCTCCGTTGCTTTTACTGTTCGCTATGTTAAATGGGTTTAACATGGCGAGACAGCTTTAAAATAAGCAGCGGAGTCCGTTGCTTATTTTAAAGCTGTCTCGTATGTTAAACCCATTTAACATAGGCTAAAGCAACGGAGATCTTGCTTTCTCCGTTTTTTTAAACCTGTCTCGCTATGTTAAATGGGTTTAACATAGCGAGACAGTTAAAATAAGCAACGGAGATCTCCGTTGCTTTTTTTAAACCTGTGTCGCTATGTTAAACTCTTTTAACATAGCGAGACAGTGTTTTAAAAACAGACTTATACTAATGGAAAAAGTCCGGGCGACCGGACCTTTTTCCATTAGTATAAGTCGATTTACAACGTGCACGCTGGCCAATCAGCGTGCACGTTTTGGAATATTAACGGGGGGTCATGGTATAAATATAAAGAAATAACACAAAAAATATATCTGAATATCCTTAAAATATAGAATAGCATGGAACATGTAAAGCTGAAACCTGAAAACTTTTTTTTAGATATGTCTATGGATTCTATCCTTTTTACAAGTCTTGTACACAAGACGAAAGTGCTAATTTTGCCTTTTAATTAAAGAATTTTGTTACCTACTGAGGGACTGGACCTTCTCTTCTATGTGGTTATTGAGTTTTTACAATTAATATCATGGATAACTTTAGGCAGATGTTATTTTACAGAGCAATGATTTATTATTTTTATTACGTCTACTTCTACTAACTTCTCCTATGCTTTCACAATCCATCTTGCCCTGTGGTTGTTTTGACAAAGAACAAACATATTCTCTCCCCTTTTTTGTTTAAGTGGCAATTATGTGCATTAGCAGTGTCTGTCTCAGCATGTGGACAGCAGAAGGCCTGTACAGAGTGAAATACCCATGGAGATGTATAAGGGCAAGTCAAAACTGTCTGACCTTGAGCAGTTGTTACTGACAACTTCCTGTAAATGTGCCAGGCCATTCCTGGCTAAAGCTGAAGCTATGAATGGTAGCTAGGCTAGGCAAACAGGAGGACCTGGGGGTTGTTGCTGCCTTACAGAGTGGTGAGACCACACCTGAGGATTATGCCTCATGGCTGTCGGTGGCTTATCAAGGCAGGTACAATAAATAGTGGGTAGGACCTCTTTGCAACATATCAGTAAATCTTTTTTTTTTTTGCAGGGGAGCAAGCCCTCCTGCACCTCCCATGGGGTGAGACACTCCTGAACACAGCAGTGGAGAAAAAGGAATTGTGGCCCTGTTAGTGAAACTGCTTTTGGTGAAACATTTTATCTGATATGGCAGTCACCAAAACTCCCTTTGAACTGCTGACAGGCTCCCAAGCAATAGTGATGGCTTTTGAGGTCCACACTCCTTCTGCACTTTAACATTACCAGTCTATCCAGCTGGCAACCTCTGCTCACAGAGGTTAAACAGCCAGGTGTTTTTTTCTGCTGTAGCAGGTAGAAGAAAGGCTGGATGAGAAACACTGCAAAGGCAGATCAACCTCCATTCAACCACGACACAGGGAAAAACACATTTTAGTCCATTAGGAATTAAAAATAGTGCACCAGGTGAGGAAAAGCAAGAAATAATCAGGTAAAAAATGTTAGGAAAAGTATTTTTTCAGTTGTTTCTTGCCTTAGAAATAAAGAGACACAAAATAATTTTGATGGATTTTTTTATAAAATATGTGTCATGTAAGTTTCTTATTAGTGATTTAGAAACCACACTGAAACAATCATTATAATTCTAAAATCAAGAAGTACATACCGGAAAATCAAAAATATTTTTTCATAAAGGATTTTATTTACACTGCCTCTGCTACCTCTCTTACTGAAGTATGAGTTCACCCCCTCAACCACCCCTAATCAATCCTCAGTGTTCTTAACTCTGCGACATACACAGGATATTTCTGTTGGTGTTGCAAGGATATGATGTAGACAACAAATATACCCACTATCTTGCAAGGTACAGGAATATAATTTTATAACCATTAATTGTTGGACAAATAGAAAGTCAGTGAAACACTGAGCAAGCATGGTACTACAGAGGGTTCTTTCTGACTTAATTTTTAAGATTTGTGTTATTCCAACAGAAAGATGATTATCCTTTTAAGTTTGTTGACTGTGCATGGGGTGGAAAAGTGGCTGTGCAATTTCTGCAGCTACGTACACACAGCATCATTCTTAGAAACAACCTGTTAGCAACAGTAAATTATAGGCTTCTGCTGTGAATCTGAAATTAGTCCACAACTTTTGGATAAAATGTTTAAAAAATAATGAATTACATCCTCCTTTAAAACAACTTCATTTTACTAACTTCCTTCTAAAATGCTATTAATGCTTATTAATGCTATTAATGGCTGATCAGCTTCAGTTTGTCTTTAATAGGGGTAAGTATGTTGTGCTGATCTGAAATGGACATAAAGCACAGTTCAGCCAGTGGGCTCTGGCTTGGCTTTATGAAGTAATAATCAAGAGGAGGCAGGGAAGCTGAAAACAGTTAATTTTGTATGTGGTACAACCTCCCACTGTGGAATACATTGTATAGGGGCTGAATGAAATGTTTGAAATGCTGATCACAGCTTGCTCCTCAAATTAATCAAGAACTATTTAAAGGAGAAGAGACGTTACTTAGCCTGTTATGAAATATACCTTTGTTTTTTCTGCTATGTTCCACTTTTTGACTAATGACAGATAATTCATGTGTAGCACATGAAACCACATTTAGACCTTGCTTTCCTTTAATTTTTGGGATGACTACCAATGCAGAGCAGTTGAAGCATACACAGATGAGTCTCCTTGTAGATTCTGTAGCTGCAGACAGTATACAGATACACACACACACACACACACACACACACACACACACACACACACACACACACGCACACACGCACACACGCACACACGCACACACACACACACAAACATGAATATTTGACAACATATTAAAATATATGACCAGAATAAGATGGACACCAGAAAATGAAAGGTCAGCTTTATTTTAGTTTAATATGCACTGTGCTAAGCATGCATGTTTCTCTTGCATGCGTTCTTAATTAGTTCACATCTGGTAAGATAGTATTTTCCCACACTTTGCTTTACAACGACATACATTTCAGGCACAAGATTAAACAGGCATGGGAAAATCTGACCTCATTTTCAGCTCCTGATTATGCAGTGCTATTATGCCCTTTACATATCAATTGTTTTTCACCTGTTTTGTATAGCAGTGTTTTTCCATTACATTAACAATGTTCAGGCATGTGAGTTCCTAATGTAGATCAGACTATAGTTAAGCTGCTGCAAACACCATATTTGGTAGTTCTTTCGGATGTATGGCTATAAGGGTAGTGCTTTCACATCAGTCTTATATGTCATCTAGGGTCCAGAGGTGTTCATCAGACTTGCACCTTCCTACATACAGTTGTCATCTTATTCCTCAGGGTTATTCTCAGATTCTTCCTTTTCCCCCAACTGTGCATGGAATCCTCCAAACGGCCTTTGAAATGCCTGCTAGTTTACCACATTTGCCCCCGAATGACAATTTCTATATCGCATAGATATCTTTACATCAGATGAAGGTGTTAACAACTTCAAAAGAATGTGCCATCTAGGACTGAGTCCTAGGTAGTGTGATTTGTTATAAGATTTTTGCGTAGGTGTGTCTGTACCAACTCTGTACAGGTAGCATATAGACAGTATAGGCATAATGTGCATGTGTTATAGTGATACTGTCTGATTAAGCAAGATAGCAGTGTGTTGTAACTATATAAATGTTACTGTGTTGCAGTACTAGTGGCTAGAGCACAGAACACTTTATTTAACATTTACTATAAACCCAAACACTTTATTTAACTTTTAATATAAACTCATGCACTAGGCTAGAAAAAAGAAGGATGAAATGAGAACATGACACAAACTTCATGTACTTAAAGTATCTGATGTGCAAGATGAGGCTAGCACAAGATGGAGAATAATATTTCTGAAAAAAGACATTCAAAACACATGGAAGAGCTTGTAAACAGTAGGTTGTTTGTGACCAAGGTTGGGAAACATTTTTCAGAGATAGAGCGGTATATACAATAAGCATCTTTACATTGGACTGAGGTTAGTTCATAATCAGTAAAAAAATGAGGAATGCAGGGTTAGATTTAATTGTGAGAGGTATAGAAGGAGTAAAGCCGTTAGCAAAACTTGAGCTGTTTGCTTATGCAGCAGTGAAGGACATAGGAAGACTCAACAGGTAAGTGGCCATTATCTGATAAAAAAGGTCCATGTCTTTGTATTTTAGTCAGATTATCAGGTAAAAGAAACTAGAAAGAAGAGATGAGTTTTAGTGCCTTTTTTCATGTAATTTCTCTTTAGGGTCAGTTAGGGTACTGCAGGGAGTGGCATCACCTCTTTGACCAGCCTGTAACTGTTTACATTAACAGTATGATTTGGTGTTCCTGGGATACTACACAGAATAAAATAAAGCAGATCTCCCAAGTGTATTTTTTTTTTTTTGAAGCAGTAGTTCATGCAAACATTGATCCTCATGAATGAGTGCATTGATAATGCCTTTAGGTGCATGCAAAGGCCTACAACAAAACACACAAAGGGAATTCTTTTCTTAGCGAAGGCAATCAAAAGCTGATAGGCTGTAAAAAATGTGAGATACATAGCAAAAGGAGAAGAGAAGGGAAGTAGCAATGAGCTGATGAGGCAAAAGTCTCCTCTTTCTTGTTTATGAAGAAGGAGACCACAGGAAGAGTACATATCATGATCTAGAACATTATAACTTGACTACTTAGATTTTCTAGCAAGATTAACTAAAAGTAAGGGCCTGAGCTGCCAAAGTATCATTTACATCCAATAACTATATCTGCTGCAACCACAGTATCATCTGCAAAAGGGATATCTGTGGATCAGCCCAGTATGACTACCTGTTTAACAAACGATAAACATATAAGTAACAAAATGAAATACCAAAAAGGCAAGCCAAACATTAACAGTCCAGGCTTAATTCTCAGCTTATTTCCATCTTCTCACGTGCTTCACATTTTCTAATACTTCCTCATAACAAGTATGTATGTATGTATGCACTCCCCTTGTATTAAAGTAACTGCTGTCCTGCAGTACTGAAAGCAGAATTTTGACTCACTGGTCACAGTTACAGTTACATTATAATAACTCTCTGCCAGCTCACTTCCTAGAATGCATTCTGCCCTCATCAGCGATGATTTCCTTACTTTATAAGGATTGGTTAGGCATCTCTTCCATATTTTTTCTACATGCCTTCTGCCTTTTGTAGATATATATATATCTGATCATCATGTAACATTCGTTTTGTGCACTATGTTGATATATGTATGTATGTGTATGCAGATGAGTGTGTGTGCATGGGTGGGTGCATGTGTGTGTGTGTGTGTGTGTGTGTGTGTGTGTGTGTGTGTGTATATATATATATATATATATATATATATATATATATATATATATGTGTGTATATATATATATGTATATATATCTCATGAAAGAGTGTCCACAATGAATTTACACACACACACACACACACACACACACACACACACACACACACACACACACACAATCACTTCTTAGCTGTATAAGTTACGTATTTCATTAAGCTCTGTATTGCTTTGGTGCTTTTACCAGAGAGCTGCCGAAAATGACACCTAAGGTTACTCTCAGTCATACAGGGTGCATGATTTATATTCAACAGGTCAGTCCGAAGGCTTCAAGTGGCTTATTTCCATGTATACAGAAAGAGTGCCCTCATTACAAAAGGTTTCATATGGTATTTTTCCATCTATACAGAAGAATTGTGCTTTTTAACGAAATCGTTTTCCACACCTTTTCATACTGGACAAAACATTTTTTCAGTGTAATTCTGTAGTGCTGCACAACTTTAAAACATAAAGACATTAATGATTTTAGTAAAATTTATAATTGAAATAACAGTACTGACTATAACACTTAGCAAGCACTTTGTTTGGAATGTGCATGTCTGTGTGTATGATTTACAGTATATTTGTATTTGTTATCTAACAAGTAAAATTAGTTTCTTTCACATGCTTTATAAATTTGAAACGTAACCTCAGTGTCCTGCAGGCCCATACAATTCAAGTAATAGCAGAAGTTTGACAAAATTCACAAATCAAATACCACATGAGAGGCTAAATGCCAGAAAATGATGAGAAGCATGTTTTCAGGTGCAGTAATCAAAGATGATGCTCTCCACACTGTATTAGGCTATAGCATTCAAAGTAATCATAGCATGCAAGAACAAAGATTTACAAAGAATGTGAGGAAAAGGATTTAAAGAGAACGTTGGTGGGTTTGTTAAATAAGTTAAGGATAATGTCTTATTTTTTTTATATTTGTTATCCTGGTCTAGTGACTCCAAACCTTTATTTAGGTTAGATGTTAATTCTTCTTGAGAGTTGTATTTTGCCCAGTAGCAAGTTAATATTTCAGAGTCATTTTTTGTTATTCATAGCAGTTCTCTCACTTGGTGTGATGCTGTCATCATACAAACTATCCAAATCATTGCTAGCACAGCAAGTTTCATTAACTCCTTCAGGTTCAAGGTAACCTTTTGAGTAGCTAAATTTAGAATGTGTGCCCAGAAGTCTATCCATGTGACTGAAGTGTGGTGCAAAGTTGGTCATAGGTCTCTGGTGATGAACATCGTGCATGACAGGACCACCATAAATTCCAAAGGGCACCAGACGTGATGTAGACCATGGGAAGTCATACCCGCTGTGGTCTTCCACAGAAACATAGACATGGCAGACCATGAAAACCCAGGTAGTCAACAGATGACATTTGAGAAAGATAGGATCTGCGCTAGTCCAGAAGCCCACTGTGATCAGTTCCCACCCCCCCAGACACTGTGTAGCTAAGGAGAATGGAGCCATATATTCGTGGTGAAGTGCATGAAAGGTTTTATACAGCCATTTGTTTTTGTGATGAATCAGATGCCAGATAAAATATTGAAAATCAAAGAGCAGTAGACAACCCACAACTCCAATCAGTACTTCAGCAATGGACGGAGCTTCTTCAGGCAAAGGAAGTGGTGGCCTCCAGTACCACTGGGCAACAGAGGCTGGAAATATGAAGAAAAGGTGATTGTAAGCTGTGACTGCACAGCAACGCAGGATCATGGACAAATTGGGGTTTCTGTTCTGATGTATTTTGTATTTATGGATGAAGGGCCACCTTCTTCCCATCATGTTGCAGATCAGGTAAGGGATGCAGAATATGAAGTAACAGGACACCGTCAGGATCACAGGAAACAGAGGAGACCTAATGATGTCCAAGTAGTTTGTGCAGAGATAATCCCAAAATGGCTGCAAGATCTTCTCATTATTTGGGCAGATGATCTGAAGGTAGTAGCTGTGGTCCAGAATTGTTTCCATCCTCCCTTCGCTTGATATTCTGTACTAAATTCAGTCAGCTAGTTGAAATGCATCTGTGATGAGCATATCTTCTGCACTTTTGCCTTTCAAACAGACCCTTTTGAATTTCTCTGAAAAGTCTGCCTCGGTATATTTTACTCCTGGCACTCATCCACTGCCTTTCTCCGCTAACAAAAGAGACTCAGGAGTGCTGGGTTGAGTTTCCTGAGGAGGCTTTCACTTAAAGGGACCTACATCTGATAAAACGTATTCTTGATTTTAAATGTTAATTATTTTCTTTAACTTTCCTCATGTTTATCAAACTGTGTAAGTTAATGAACCTTGTAAGTTTTTTATGTTTATATTCCTCTCCTAGAAGTTGAAATGTCTTCCTTTCCTATATTAAATATGCACTTTCTGTTATTTTGTGGCATGTGCTCTGTTATTTTGCTTTGTGAGTTGATAAGATGTTGTGTATATTGTATTAAATAAAAAGTAATTAAAAACAGAGGGATGCAGAACATCTTTGCTTCTAACTGTAAATTAACAGATGAGTCATATGAGTTAACAACACTGACAAACCTTTCTCCCTGTCAGGTGCAAAAAGTTTTAATTACATAATATTGTTTTTAGTTGCTATTTACTCACATTTTATTCAGGTTTAAATATGAATATTTATTTTTCACTGTCTTTCAAAGAGACTTTATAAAGTAGGTAAGTTTATGCATCAGTAAACAATGAAAGACTTGTATAGTTACGGACCACCACCTGTACGAATGAGTTTAACTTTGCTGAATGAATATTAGATTTTTTAAACCCCCTGCTAACTAATGTTATGCAGCTTTTTTAGGAAACAAAATCAAAAAGTGAAAAGAAGTGGATAAGGCATGCAAATAGGAAAGCTTTGTTATTATAATTTGCAGATTAGTGTATTAAATGGAAGTAGCTGTTGTGCACGTGCAAAAAAAAAAAAGTCATGCTCTGTCTAAGGCATCTCTGCAGACTAGACTGGGGACTTAGTTACATAGTAGTAAACAGGACATTTGATTCTGCATATATCTTCTCAATTTTTATTCTTCTTCTTTTGGCTTTTCCCGGTTAGGAGTCGCCACAGCGGATCACCTGTCCGCTCATGACTGGCAGTGGAGTTTTACAGTGTCGAGTTGATCTTCTCAATTTTTAATAATGTACTTAAATTACAGGAGTTTGCCTCTCACTTATTACTTATTCATCTTGGGTGTATGCCTGGGACTCACTGTGCCTCTGAGTTCATATACATTAGTTAAAACTATATTATGAAGTGCATCTCCCTCTAAATGTCAGTGAGGTTTCCTTGAATAATGTTCTTTCATATAGTTTAGTTGTTGTAAGTAATATTTATTTCACTTATTACAGTAATGTCTTCTGCTCCATATTTTTCACTTGTTAATACAGGAAATAAAGAAATGCGAGGCATGCTTGTTTAGACTAGAAAAGACAATATGACCACTTGGATGATGTTACAGTAAGAAAAACATGACATGATAAAGTGTTTGTGTTCTGTCCCTTCCCCTTGTTAGTTGCTACAAAAGAAAAAGAGCAAATGAGTGCAGCATCAGCATTTTAACCCAGAACTCAGGAATTACTTTTTGTAGAAAAGTTATTTCATAATGTTGAAGTTAAATGATAGTTTATACACATTTAAGAATAGTCAGTGTCAAAGAATACCGACATATTCAAGTGTGTGTGTGTGTGTGTGTGTGTGTGTGTGTGTGTGTGTGTGTATATATTATATATACACAGGTATATACATATATATATATATATATATATATATATATATATATATATATATATATATATATATATAAAATGGGTTCCATTCAAACACTCTCAAGAGTTAGCGCTTCAATTATCTAGTGTCCTTTTTTCACTGTAGTGTG
Source organism: Protopterus annectens (assembly GCF_019279795.1). Classification (NCBI taxonomy): domain Eukaryota; kingdom Metazoa; phylum Chordata; order Ceratodontiformes; family Protopteridae; genus Protopterus; species Protopterus annectens. The sequence goes on from NC_056739.1 coordinate 1,213,413,981, forward strand.
ATCTCAGAGGTAGGAGATATTATAGCAATAACCCATGCCTGGGTGCGGGTAATACTGGATTTACCCACAGTTGGTGTGGTTTGGTCATGAGGGTGAAGCCCGAGTGGCCAAACAAAGATAACCGTGGGTAAATCCAGCATTACCCACACCCAGGCATGGGTTATTGCTATTATACAATGACATTATTTAAGAAAAAAAAACTTACTTTTCTTAAATAATGGCATTGTATAATGCCTCCTTGCTGCCCTTCCACAGCTGTCTGGTATTCTGCGGCAATTCTGATATACCGCGCATGCATATGCTTACACGGTACATCAGAGCTGTGGGTGGAAGCAACGGAGAAAGCAAGATCTCCGTTGCTTTTTACAAAGTGTCTCGCTATGTTAAAGGAGTTTAACATAGCAAGACAGTGTGTAAAAAGCAATGGAGATCTTGCGTTCTCCGTTGATGTAAAAAGACTTATACTAATGGAAAAAGTCCGGGCGACTGGATCTTTTTCCATTAGTATAAGTATGATTTACAACATGCATGCTGACCAATCAGCGTGCACGTTTTGGAATTTTAATGGGGGGGGGGGGTCGTTGTATAAATATATATAATTAACAGGTGCAAACTCTCCACAGAAGGCTCCCCAGCTGAGAACTGAACATGAGAAACAAACACCATGAGGCAACAATGCTAACTCCTATGTCACAACCAACAGCTTTAAATCCAACAGGAGCATCTAACACTATGTTCTCTGAAATCATGCCTTTTAGATTTGTCTTTTATTTTTAGACTGGACTACCCAATAGCCCTTCCACATGCCCAGATTTGTGATGTGTATCAGTAAGACCTCTGGCCTACACCTCAGCTCAGTGAGAACTCTGTCCAGCTCACTCACTTCCTACCAGGATAGCAATGCCATCCTTCTTCCTACCTGTGTAGTCAAGCAGTCAAACTTCTAATTATACCTCAGTCACCAGAGTCATAATCAGGGCCCTTTTTATCTTATTCCTGTCTGTCCTTGCTAAAGTTACTACTATTGTACACTACTGTGTTTTACACTTTCCATGTGTTTTCCAAGGTCTGTGACTAATTTTTCCTTGATCTGTTTTTTCGTCTCATATTAGAACATTCTGTGAAGTACTGGGTATTCTGGCCCTTATTTTGCCTTAACTAGTCAACACTGGGTTATACTCTTTAATTCTAAGGCAATCTGCTTTATTTATTTACAAAGACATGCATCTGGAACATTTTTCCCTGGGCCTCCGATGAAAATTGCTTTTGTTCCAAGTCGGACTTTCCCAATTAACAAATGTTAAATAAATAAATAAATTTAGAGCTTTTTTGCAACTTGGTAGAGTACCCTGCAATCTTTTGCACGTTCCTACTGTCATCTGTACTATCTCATGTTACACAACACTTGAATGAACATTATCCTGCTCTGTTCTTTGTGTTTGCATCTGCTTAATATTGAAAGTGCTGCTTATTCAGTCATGCTACTGGTGTAGATGCTGCTTCCTTCCCCTGTGCTCTCCATTCCATTCTGCTTCTTCTTCCTCTGTCTTCTTGCTGTGCTGACATCACCATGTCCTTCTTCTTCTTCTTGTCTTTTTGCTGCCCGCCATTCTGCTCTCTGTCTGGTTAGTACCACTGAAAAGGACTCAACTGGCCAAGCATAAGATTATTTGTAGTCCAGCTGACCTTCCTGCCCCTGATAACTCCTAAGTCTCACAAATCCACTGTATAGCTAAGCTATAAACCTTCTAGATAGACCAATTTGGAACAGGCAGCCTAAACAGAACTAATCCTATACCAGGCTCTCTCAGTCATATGCTATTACTACTATTCTGTTATACAATACTAATATCTCTCCTCCGCTTCTACATACTTTTATAACTTCATTATGTCTCTTTAACTCTTTACAAACCTATACATACTAAAGTCTCCCTTCCTACATAATTTTATAACTTAATTCATTATATATCTGGAAATCCTTGCAAACATTTCTTTACTGAAATATAAGAACACTATACTTCTTTACAGTGATGTTTCCTTTTCTATAGTATCAATCCATTTACTTCCTGCAAGATTTTAGAGCTACAAGACCTGTAAGACTTATAATTGTTGATGTAAATACTTTAATGTATACACCTGTCTTGTAATTGTTTTTTTTTCCCGGCAAATATAATTGTTGTTTTTCTGAGAACTGCCTGAAATTCACTTGTCAGTATAAATGTACTGTAATAGAACTTTTTTCCCCAGGCCTCCATTAAAAATGGGTTCTGCCCAGTTGGACTTGCATTCAAACAAATGAATAAATAAATAAGTCTGAAGCTGCTGACTGGCTCAGAAGGGCTAGCTGCTCACTGGTAACTTTCTTCTAAACAGAGGTCCCTATTGACTGCCTTCCTAGATGTCCTTTGCTATGAATTGAACCTATATCCTTAATTTTTTTTCTCAGATAAATAGAGGCTTAAGATCCCAAAGTGAACTTACCCTGCCCCTAGATATCCAATATCAGTCAATTGCACATATTTTTATGATGGGACTTAACCCCCCCCCCCCCCCCCGACATTGTCCCACTTGTCTTCTTCAGCTATACTGCAAAACTGCACTGATCCTTAAATTTTTTGGGTAGTTTACTCCTTTGTCTTTAGGCCTGTCTCCTACTGTCATTTTTTGCCCTTCTTCAAAGTCTTGCTGCTTGCTGTCATTACTGCCTCCTGTGTGTTATGTATGCCACTCCCAATTGGCCTCCCTTTTGCACTGACTATTTCATAGTTTTGGTAGATTTTATCTTATTTGCAAAATATTTCCCCGTTCATTTTCCTATCTAATCCACTTTCTATTTTTTTGCAGTACCTAATACCTTTTGTTAACTGTGAATTGGGCTTACTGTGCTCTGGTTCTCTTTCCCATTTGTAACTCAAAAGAAAACATCACAAATTCAGTCTAGTATCTGTAAAACACTACTGCAACCTATAACAGGGACTTGGATGGTTGGCAGAGTAGTAGCATTCTGTGTGGCTGTGATTCTTTTATGTGCAGTGCTTTACACTTCCACCATTCAGCTTAAACTGAAGGATTCCTCACCTAATTTATTGGGGGGTGGGGTACCAGTGGCTGAGAGTTTGAATGTCAGAACTAGGACTATACTTTGCTGGTACACATTCATTTTATGCATCTGTTTGTTTGGTGGCAATGGACTCTTCCAATAAGGATCCATTTTAGCCTGCTAAGGAATACAACATGAAACAAAGGTAAGATAACACAAATAACACAAAAAAGTATAATGAGAAGAAGAATATATATATATATATATATATATATATATATATATATATATATATATGAGAAATCCACAACTTAAAGTGATTTGTTTAGTAAAAAAAAGTTTAATTTGTCACCACAGTAAGTGATGCAAAAAGTGGCAAGGAACATTTTAGCCCCATCTGTGAACGTTTTTGGCCACACCTTTTTTAAGACCTTTGTTTTTAAAGTACCACTTTCTGTTTCATTGAGTCACTGAAAATAAACAGTGACCTTTTACTTCAGTGACCTCAGCTTAGGGAAAGCATGAAGTGTATCCATAGACTTTAATGGCCACATCACTTTGCATGCACATAGATGTGCCCATTAAAGTCTATGGATGCACCTAACGTTATCCCTTAGTCGACATCACTGAGTTATACACCAGGTTTATTTGGGCTGTGGTTTAACAAGAAAGTTTATGAAGCTTTTTTATTTAAAATAAATAAATAATTGAATAAATAAGGGAACAAAGTAATACAAGTGCACTGTGGCACTTAAGACACTAAATGCTGCGGTGAACTTAGAAAACTGAGCAAATCACTTTAACGAATAACATTTCTCACATTTGTATCAAACATTCTTGTATTAGATGTCATCATTTAGCAAGTGATTCCTGCTATCTGTCTGGCTAGTGCCACTGAAAAGGACTCAACAGGCTAAGCACAGGACTATAGCAAAATAAAAAAAAAAATGTTTTAAATGCCTTTGTGTTATTGTAACATGTTCATGGAGTATGTATGAATAGCATACTGCTTTGTTCTTAGCTTTAATTCTCTTTCCTTAGTGGATTCAGAAATGCCTTTTTGATTACTGTAGTTCTTTGTTGGAAATGCTATCAGATTAGTATTGTATCCAGGACAGGTGTCAGCATTCTGGGGATCCTAAGCAAGTGTCAAATATGGGGCCGTCAGGACACTTCCAATCTAAGTACCACCCTGTACAGAGTAGTATGCACAGACTGAACTGTAGTTGCAGTGCTCTTACATTACAACAGGCTAGTGTACCATACCAAGTTGATCCATCCTACACAGTGACATTCACAGTGACTGTAATCTGGTTGCTGTGATGTTACATTACAAAAATGCTATGTACAGGGCTGACTTCATACAAAATGGTGTCCTAGGTGAAGGGTTCCTTGGCATCCTCAATTGCCTACTACTCCCCCCTGCAAATATATTCCAGTCCTGTCTCCCATTCCCCATATCTTGGCTTCCCCATACGGTACCTATTACGTTTTCTTTTTTTCACATTTAACCTTACTCTTCAGCTTTTCCCAGAAGCCATGTTTTCCTAGGTGCTTTGAGGTAGATTTTAGACTTTTTAACAACCTTTTCATACAGTGATGGTATGAGCAAACGCCATAATTAAGGAAAGAAATTTTTGTTTGACTTTACTTTTTATTGCATATTTTCAAGGCAACTTAACTGAACAAGGCTACACAGTAACAAATATATAATAAATAAGTGAATTAAACTGGTAGATCTGGGGGTCACCAGACCTCCAGGAGCCATGGGGTCATAAATGCTTTGAGGTGCATTTTAGAAACTTTTTCAAACCTTTTCAGCTAGTAATGGACTGAAAAAAAATCATGAATAAGGGAAGAAATTCAAGCTATTTTTAATTTCAAGGAAGAAAATTGGTTGTATTCAATGCTTATTGTTTAAAGGTGACAAAACAATTGCTCACAATAAAATTAAAAGATAAATGATTGCAAGGATACATAGATGCTGTCTGAGAACAGTCCCCCCCCTCAAAAAAAAAACACAGTTACCTTCTGTGCAACCCTCTGGCATTATGCATTATATTGGAATAAAAGTGAAGACACAAATGCCCACAGTCATATGTTTCAAGTGACTGCTGTCATAAATATATACAGCTGACTCCTTACCACTATACCCAAAATGCAACCTTCTGTGTACCCCTCTAATATCAGTCTGGGACAAAACAGAAAGGACAGATAGAATACAGTAACATATATCAACCTGTTGCAGTCAGATTTATATAGCCAGCATATCTCCTCATCCCTAACCCCAGAAAGTAGACACCGATTTAGTGGATCTGTTATTAGATTGTGAAGAAACTGAAAAAAATAATGATCACCATAATATAATCCAACTTGTTGCTATTAGACAGTACACGGCCTCTACATAAGATATAGTGCCCTTCTGTGCACTCCTCTGAGGTCTGACTGTGTGGAAATTTAAATAAATAATGAACAAATTGTCTGTAGCTCCCCACATAGCCTACAGCAACCTTTTGTGCACACCTCTGAACAAGGCCGTTTTTCAGAATAAGTAGGGTTGTGAGCAGAGGCCACAATTAAATCTAAATCAGTTTATACACTCTGGGGTGCCAGGTCATTGGAAGTTCTAATGGTCTTGATGCATTCTATGCCTTATTTTGAAAGATAAGAACTTAATAATTCTATTTTTATTGCTACCTAAAAGATTTATGAACATTCCCAGAAGACTTATCTGGCTATGCAGATAAAAAAAACATTAATATTTTATAAAAATAGACACACACAAACACACACACACACACACACACACACACACACACACACACACACACAAAATGTACTCTCACCTTCAGGCAAACTGGAGAAATGTAGCTCATGTGCATACTCAAACACACAGACACACAGACACACAGACACACACACACACACACACACACACACACACACACACACACACACACACACACACACACACACACACACACACACACACACACACTATGCACATTCACCTTCAGGCAAACTATAGAAATGCCATTTCACCTACTGTTTGTCTTTGAGGTCTTGGAGAAAGCCAGAACACATGGGTAAACCCATACAGCAACAGGGAGGGCATACAGACTCCACAAACAAAAAATCAAACCCATGAATTCAACCAGTGCAGTGCACTGTGAAATGGCAAAGCTACTCACTGTTCCACTATTTAAATCAGCAGTATGTGAAAACAATATGGCAAACTTGTTACTCTTACATATCAGCCACACACACACACACACACACACACACACACACACACACACACACACACACACACACACACACACACACACACACACACACACACACACACAAAATCAAACCCATGAATTCAACCAGTGCAGTGCACTGTGAAATGGCAAAGCTACTCACTGTTCCACTATTTAAATCAGCAGTATGTGAAAACAATATGGCAAACACACACACACACACACACACACACACACACACACACACACACACACACACACACACAAGCCATAACAATACAGGTTTTACTGCAATTTGAGAAAACACAGTACATTGTGTGACACTACTGCCACACCAGATCAGTGACTTTTGTTTAACAGTGATAAAATGAAAGCAGGTATAAGTCACTTTTGTTCACTGTGACCTCTGTACCCATCAGTTACAATTGCTGTACTGACTGTATGAACACCGTAGCTGTCTGATTATGGTAAAAAATAATATTAATAATAACTGCCACATTTATTCAAGTTTTTTTTACATAAAAACCCAGTAATCATAGGGAAGTATTCCATCTTATTTACATAAATGTATACTTGTCCGGCAAAACCAGATTAGTAAGTATTTAAACTAATCAAATGACAAAAGTGTCAGTTATGGTCTTCCATGGGCAACCCCCAACCTTAACCAGCAGATATAATCACTTCTGTTTATGCCTCAAATGTAGAATTACAATAAAAAAGTGATGGCAATGTAAAGCATTTCAACTAAGTTCCACACAAATGGTAGTCACTTATTAAATTATTCCAAAATGCTTCACACAAATTATATTCGTCAAGCAAAGCCAGAATAATGCATACACAGAAATGGCATGGACAGCACCAGCAAATCTCAGCTGTCTGTCTATCTGTCCATTGATAATGAATAAACTGTTATTTGAGCAAATATACTCCTTTATTCATAGGCTCATAGGTTCATACTAGGCTATCTGCCCGAGGGCATTTACAAGCCTAGCCCATAGTTTTGTGGCTTACGCCACCCCTTTAGTATGGGGAACTATACCCATTATTTTGCTGTGCCTCTGAAAGGGACATTTCCCTCACACACTAACCTCCCTCAGACAAACACACACACTTGCCATTCACAGGATTCAAACCCCTACCTAATTATGTTATGACACTTGAGACGGATGCATTAGCAGAGCGCGCTATTTGCATTACTATTGTTTTCTTTATTTCAATCAGCTCTGAGCACATTTGAATTATTTGTTTCTTCTAGTTTACTGGAATCCATATCTTGCACCAAAGCTGGAGCTTGAACTGCTTTTTGCTGAACAGCTGCAGGATTCTTCCCAGTTGATGTTTTTTCTTCAGCTTTCCTAGATGATTTTCTTTCAGGTTCTCATAAGTTATTTCTTTACTAGTGTGACAATAGGAGGTACTGTCAGCCATGCCAGGAGAAGTAGGGCAGCGGATGTATGACTTGTGCTAGCACAGCTAGTTGGAATTTTGTAAATAATTATATGTTATTTGTATATCAATTTGATTTGTAAAGATGCTTGTACTGAAAATGTATTTGTGAGGTTTGCTTGTGTTGAAATGTATCAACAGTGCACTCTGCTGAAATGAAAAGAAATGTACATGTATTGTTGCAACTAAATTAAATGTGTATGTTTTAATAGAGGATAGTGGGACAGCAGAGGTTAACCAGCTAGCTTACTTTATGAAAAATAAGGGAAATGTAAATGAGATGTTGAACCATTAAAATGGCACTCCACATTGCTGAATAGGACTGGATACAGTGGGTCTGGTAGAAGCCTTTGTTCATTAGCTCGGTAAAAAGAGGGGAAGCCCCAGGCACTGCCATAAACATTTAGATGTGTATTGTAGCCATCAATGTTAAATTCCTGTCTCAGCTTCACAGGGGGATACTGTGAGTACCTAGAGTCAGGTGACCAGATGAGAACATTCTGCAAGTCATCTTGGATATTATATTTTACAGGGAGTAATCTCTGAGTATTGATTATTCTGTTTGGGGACTCTGACTAGAAAGACTGCTCACATATTTCATCATGCCTTGTTCTATCAAGTAAGTTATTAGGGAATAGTAATTATCCTAGATTCAGTCAGGAATATAGTGAAGCTTAGTTTAGAGATTGTTTTTCTTTATTTGTATGAGTCTGCCCACCAGTGTTAGTTTCAATATTTCCTGTGATTTGGACTCTGTGGTTTACTGTAAATATATATTTAGTATTTTCTTGTTCTTTTATTTATTATTAAATATATTTAAACTTTTCATTGTGGCTGGTACTTTTTAGAAAATATTTAAGTTTTCAGAGTATTTATTTGGTGATAACTCTGGCCACTCGTGAAATCCTTGCTGTTTGGTCAACATTACCATTTGTATTAATATTAACTTCACTCAACATAACTGGATACCCTTTTAAGAGCCTTATAGCAACTGACTGGTGGCAGTGAATCTACCTTATAGTGTCGGCAAAGCTGGTAGAGCGGGTAATCAGGGCCAGCCTTTCCCAGGTGTGTGTGTGTCAGCTACTTGGTGCAGGGACACAAAGCCCTGGTTTCACAGTACCAGTGGGGAGTCTTACTGGGGACCTGGGGAGAGGCAGATAGAGACACCAAGCCCCAGAGCTGAGTGTGTGCCTGTGTGATCTTAAGGAAAATTGTGCTTGATGCAGAAAGGTCTGCATCTGGAAATACGGGTCTATATTAGAACATTGAAGTTTCAAAACTTCAAATGTTTTAATATCAACTCCTATTCAGTGAAAACTTAAAACATCGAACATACAGAACAGCAAATTTTTTCCTACGGAAAAAATTTGCTGTTCCAAAACACATACACACAACACAAGCACACCAAACAAACAGGAATCCACACACATACACCTAAAATCTTACACCTAACCCTACACTAAACTATACATATACCACTAACTATCCACTTACCTTAACCCAAACCCTAACTCTAAGGTCTGTCACTATTGCACACTCACCTCACCTGCGCCCTAACCCTAACTCACCTACCCTGCCCTAACCCTCACGTCCACACAATCACACGCTTACATGACCTGTGCGTTAACCATAACTCACCTAACCTGCCCTAACTCTCACATCCACACAATTGCACACATACCTAACCCGCGCCCTAACTCTAACTCACCTAACCCACCCTAACCCTCATGTCCACACAATCACACACATACCTAACCAGCACCCTAACCCTAACCTAACCCGCACTCAATCGCACACTTACCTGAACCTGACCCGTAACTTTCCACCACAGTGCTGAAAATACCAAAGCAACAGAAACAGACAACCAAATTCTTTCCCTAGGAAACAATTTGGTTTTCTGTAGCTTCGATATTTTCGCTGAATATGGGTCAATATTAAAACATTCGAAGATTTGAAACTTCGATGTTCTAATATAGACCCTGGAAATACTGAGTGTATCCATTTGTATTCCAAGTGCACTTCCCTCTCCAGTGTCAGTGATGAGGATTCAGGCTCCTTGATTACTGGCCCAGTGTCGGGACATCACAGCTGGCATCCCAGCAGCATAGTTACCAGCCAGTAGCTGAATGTACTAAATCTGACGGAGCTATTGGCCCCTATCTCTCAGTTTATTTTTTCACACTGGGAGAGCTGAAATTAAGCTGCTGATCAGTGTGCAGCCATCTTGGAAGTAACTGTTTTGTGTACCATTGTTGAGCTGAGGAATTGAGAGGTATGTGCCCCTATCCCACGTGCATCCTGGTCATTTCTTGGTTGTTCACATTGATTTGTACCCACTGCTTGCTTACTCTTTATATCTCTGTCCTATATTTCCATTTCTAACCTATAAAATGGTCAAAACATAAACAGAAAACACACACATAGGGCTTATAAAAACAAAAAAGCCATCTTTTTGTGGTCATACATTAAAAAACAGTTGGCAAACAGTGATTTTGATTAGCCATCTATAACCACAGCAGAATGGCACTCCATGCCCTGTGTCTAATCCAGTTTAAAACAAAACATAATGTACAATTAATGCCTTTATTATAACTCCTTCAGTGAATTGGTGTATTCAAGCACTGGTTGGGAGTTTTGAATATTCTGGGAGTTGTATGATGTTGTTTTACAATGTTCAGTGTGCAATCTGCACATGTGCTACATTTCCCTGATATGTGCACTTTACAGCCACATTTACTCTGACTGCTGCAGTTTCTCCCTTTGCTATGTTTATTTGCTTGTAATTTGGATGTAAAATTATTATTTAAGAATGAATGTCTTTTTGATAGCACTTTGAAACATTCTAGCACTTTTGTACCATCCAATACCCCTAATGTTAAAGCGTTTCTAACAATGTTTGAGCAAGATATTTATCAGGTCTTTTTTATAAAATACAAAGGTAATAAATTTTATAACCTTAGTAAAAATGAACAAGCTGCATTATTTTCCCTGAGTACAAATGAAAATATTGTCATTAAGTCTGCAGATAAGGGGGGGCATGATTGTAATAATGGATGACTATCAATATGTAGGATGGATGAATGAACTCTTGTCAGATACAACAACTTTTAAGATAGTAAACAAACCATTTGTGAATGATATTATAAGTACAGTCAAAAGCTTTGTTTATTGAACTACTAATGGAAGTTAGTATAAGTCCTGAAAATTACAAACTTACACATAGCTAATCCTGTTATTCTATTTATCTATGGATTACCGAAACTGCATAAATGTATAACTAAGCCTCCCATGAGACCTATAGTCTCAGGGAAGAGATGGGATACAACGGCAATTTCAAAATATGCAGATAGACTGGTACCATTGCTAAAATTTAATTTTAGCTATATTAAAGATACCAGAGATTTTTTTATTAGCTCTAAATGAATGGAATTTAGTGAATGTACTTGATGATGTTGTTTTAGTTACTATGAATATTAGGTCATTATTTACTGTCATTCCTAATAATTATGGAATTGTAGCAGTAAGGGAATATATTCATATCCATGGAGAATTTGATGCACATAAAGTTGAACTATTATGCTCAATGATAGAATGTGTTTTGGAAAATAATATTTTCATTTTTAATGATGTTTATTACCATCACAAACAAGGCTTAGTAATGGGTATTCCCATCGCTAATACATATGCCGATCTTGTGCTTGCTAGATGGGAAGAGCAATGTATTTATATGGAAAATGATGGAAGTTTTAGAAATAAGAATGTACTATTCTATAAATGGTTTGTGGATAATATATTTCTCTTATGGAGAGGGTATTTGAAGGAATTAGAAATATTTATACAATATCTACATTCCACAACAGATTTTCGATCATTTGATGTTAAGACCTCTATGGAGGCTATTAACTTCCTAGATGTCACAGTTTATAAGGAAGACAATAAATACAGCTATATATAGGACAACGGTACAGCTGTTAAATATCTCCATTCTGAAAGTATGCATCCACAACACACGTTTAGGGGTATTGTTAAAAGTCAACTTATGCGAGCCAGTAGGCTGTGTACGAAAGAAGAAGTCTTTAACAATGAAATGGAAGCAATGATAACAGATTTCCAGAGTAGAGTCTATAATTTTAGATTAACTAATGAATCCAGAACTTTAGTGAAACACTTAAGAAAAGATGTAGCTAAACCCTACTTTACTAATGCAAGAGCTAATGTTAATTTATGTAGCAGAGATGAAAAAAAGAAAAAAAAAGTCATGTCAGTTATATTATGAAGTATAATAGACATGCTAATATTATAAGAAATATAATTAAAAGAAACTGGAAGATATTAACATCTAGTCAAGAAATTAATGAGTTAATAGGAGAAAAGCCATGGTTTGTTTATAAAAGGGAGAAGAACCTGAAATAACAGTTATGTTATAAGGAATTGAATAGACAAGTAAAACACAGTAAGAATTCTAGTAAGATGGGGATGACGCCTTGTAGGAACTGTGTCCACTGTACAGATATTTGTATAGAACTTTCTTTTAAATGTCCAATTAATGGGGAGAATTTTATGTTCAAAGCAAAGGGTACTTGCACCACAGAAAATTTGATTTATTTTGTCCATTGTGTAAATGCACAAGTTTCTACATTGGTAAAACAAACAAAAAGCTAAAAGACAGAATAAGTGCACATATGTCAGATATACAAAGAAATGTAATAACTAATACCTTAGTGAAGCATGTATATAATGAAGGGCCTCAACATAGATTCAAATTTTGAATTTTACAGGTGATTTTTAAATATAAAAATGGGGGGGGGGGGGTATTTTTAATAAGACAGAAATGTCTGAATATAAGTGGATTAACTATTTTCAAGCTGACCACCCCCAGGTCTTAATAGTAGCATAAGCATTAAACCTATATTAAAGGATAAACATGAAAATATTCAGTAATTTGTTTTATATATATATATATATATATATATATATATATATATGTTTTACACAGTTTATATATATATATATATATATATATATATATATATATATATATATATATATAAATAATGTCCTTTTTTTCTTTTTTCTTTTTCCTTTGTATAAGGGCACTTTAAATATATGTTAATTGATTGTGTAATTTGATTGGCTGCAAACTGTTTTTAAAGCTCATAAAAGTGTGTGTTTTTAGATGCTGATGAAGAGTTGTACTTGAAAGCTTTGTCATTTTATTAAAGTATTGAGTGGTGGACTTTCATTTTTTTTTGTTGCTGTTTTACTGAATGTACTTGGAAGTCCTTTAACTTCAGGTAGTTCTTTCTTTTTGAATATGGTTTACTATGAGTGGTGTAGGAAAGGCCATCAATTATTTGGACATCATAGTTTCCCTAGAGGAAGGATCCAAATGGAGAGATGAAAAGTCAGCAAGCAAAGGAGAGTAGTAGTGTTGAAATTTAATTCATCCTCAAGTCTTGCTGAGTACCTTCACAAGGTGGACACTGTTTTTTCACAAAATCTCACCAAGGCGACACTGATATATAGCCTGTATTTATATAGCACATATCATGGACTGAAGTAGGTCAAAAGCTAAAAAAGATAGCTGTGTGCACAACAGCCAGGATAAATAAGTGCCCAATCCTTGTAGGTGCATTGGTGCCAGGACTGGAAAAAATGACAGTGTAGAACCCTCAAAATATGGAAACATTCCTATAATGGGGTCAGGTCAGGCCCAGGGGGAGGATGGCCCCCCTGTTGTAGAAGGAAGTGGTAGTCCATAGAAACCACAAAAACTGATAGGCCAAAGAAGAGCCATAAAGACAATAGAGGGGGACTATTGAGGATAAGGAAGAAATTATGTATTGTTACCATTATGCAAAAAAAACCCCAGAATTTTCATACTCAAGGTATACAAAAAGATTAAGAGATAATTTAGAGGAAAGAAAAACACTTCTGCAAGAAAAACTGTCAGAAACTTCAAATAAAAATTTGCGGTCGTTAATACAACAGATTTTTGAAAAACAGTATACAGATCAAGAAACTTTGATCTGTTTGGAAAAAGAACCATTTCAAGAAATACAAAATGTAAACAAAACCTAGATACTTTTGAAAGGCATAAAAAGGAAATATGGACATGGGAAAGAAAGAGAGATTTGATATGGTGCAATATTTATGCAAAAGTGAAAGCCAAATTAATCAACATAAAGAAGGCAGCCCCAAAGATATTCAAAGAGAAATATAGGCAAAGGCATCCAGATATGGAAATTTTCACATTAAAGAAAATAATATCACAAAGAGGGAATGTAGAAAAGAAGATTAGTAAAACAGAAGTTAAAAAATATAAGTTGAAGTTATGGAATGCCTGCAAAGTGAAGGATTTGATGTAGAAGGTCTAGCACAGGTTACATCACAGCATGATGGAACAAGTCCCCAAAGTAAGGAGAAACAGGAAGATGAAGAGACATCTGAAGAAGAACTATGGACATGAGAAAGAAAAAGAGATCTGATATGGTGTAATATCTATGCAAAGGAGAAAGCAAAACTAATCAGTACAAAAAGAGCAGCACCAAAGATATTTGAAGAGAAATACAGGCAAAGGAATCCGGACATGGAAAACTTTACAATACAAAAAATTAGAAGACAAAGAGGAAAAGTAGAACAGGAGATCAGTAATGGGGAAGTTAAAGAAATAGAAACTGTGGCCATGAAGTACCTCCAAAGTGAAGGATTCAGTGTAGAAAATCTAATTCAGAAAGCACCACAACAAGATAGAGCACTGGAACTCCAAAGTAGGGGAAACCAGTGGAATGGGAAGTAATTGATCAAGTGCCATATGAAGATATTTTGGAGCCTTCCACAGAAAACCAGTATAAACATCCACTTGAAGCTGGACAGCAAGGGAAAGAACAGGAAACTGTGGAAACTCTGACGCAGTTAATGTTGAAGAGTGATAGGCCAGTGAGTTCTCATATGACAGAGCAATGGAAGGCACAGGATGAAATTGAAGAGAATGTGCCACAGGAAGATGTAGTAGAACTTTCTATAGAATGCCCGCAGGAAATGGAAAACAAAAAATGTGCCCTCAGTCTAGAAGGAACCGAACTAAGAGAAGAGTTGCTTGACTTAATAGAGATAGATAGACATATTAAGATGAATGAAAGAAATAGACTGCAGAAGGTCAATAAAACCCAAAAAGTATAAAGTTTGATAAAACAAATGAACACAGTGACTAGGACAGTTCATAGAGATTCATGTGATATAGCAGAAGTAAACAGGATATATTACTGTGCAGCCAAATTAATAACAGATAAAGTCCTAACACAAGAACACAGGGTAGTAAGGGAAAGGATGGGGGGTAAATCGAATGCCATCACGGAAGTATCGAACAAAGAAAACTATACAGCAACTAAGACAAGAAGTGTCACTATTAGAGGAGTATAGAAGAGGGAACAGATCAACAAAAATACTCAGAAAGACAGACGTGATAAAAGCAATGTGCAGTATTAGAACAGATCATGATCTATCATGCACAATTGCAAATAATAAACTAAAATCTCAGCACAGGTGGAAAAACTTAAAAGATACATAGACAAACATAAAGGAAAAGTACAAAATAAGCAATTTATTGATGACCCAAAAAGTTTTATAGAGAACTGGGAAATAAGGTAAAAGGAATTGAAAGACCACCAAAAAAAAGAAGAAATAGATATATTTTGGAGAAGTCTCTATGAAGGTCCTGTGAAACATAACAAAGATGCTAAATGGATAGAAGTAGTAAAAGAAAGAATAAGAAGTTTAAAGGTACAGGATATGAAATGGGATGAAGTAACAGCTAGAGAGACTGAAACAAAGTTAAGAAAAGCCTCAAATTTGAAACCCCAGGCTCAGATGCAGTACCTAACGTCTGGTTAACTGTGTTAACATATTTGCATGAAGATTTAGCCATGAGTAAGAACTATTTATATGTGCACCCTGAACAGACACCAACCTGGCTAACAACAGGAGAAACAATGCTCCTACTTAAGAATTAACCTGCAAGCTACCCTAAACATTATAGACCAATAACTTGCCTTCTGACGACGCATAAACTATACCTGGGAATTGATGCCGACAGACTTTATAGTCATTTAGAAGAAAACTCAATTATGGCAGTAGAACAAAGGGGCAGTAAAAGAAAGTCATATGGAACAAAGGATCATTTGTTGTTAAATAAAGTCATAGTGGAGAACTGTAAAAAAGGGAAGAATTTAATTATGACCTTGAGTGACTGCAAAAAAGCATTTGATAGTATCCCACATTCATTGATAAAAGAGTGTTTAAAAATGTATAAGATACACCCTACACTGATCAGTTACATTACAGTGACCAAGAAACAGTGGCAGACCACTTTGCAATTAAGCCATGATAAAGGACAACTTATTATTCCAGGGATAAAAATCCAAAGGGGGATATCACAGGATGACTCTCTGTCACCACTATTCTGCCTTGCCCTTAATCCATTAAGCTATTTACTCAACAGCTTAGGTCATGGCTATAATGTGGCTCCTAGAAAACAACAAAGTGCAAAGATTTATCATCTTCTCTTTGTCGATGATTTGAAACTGTATAGCTCATCAGATGAGGAACTCTAAGCACAACTGCAAGTTGTCAAAACTTTTTCAGATGATATAAGAATGTCATTTGGTCTTGATAAATGCACAAAAGCAACCTTTAAAGCAGGAAAACTGCAGCACCAAGAAAACATCAGTTTTGGGACAAGAATGTGATATAAAACAACGTGAGCAAGAGGGAATGTATAAATATTTAGAAATTGATGAAGGATCCAGAATAAAACATGAACAAATGTGAATAAAACTTAGTAAGGAGTACTTCAGAAGACTTAATCCTGAAAACAGCTTTGACATCTAGGAACAAAATCCAAGCTATAAACCAATTTGCTCTTCCTGTCCTAACTTACAATTTTGGAGTGATTGACTGGCCCCAAAATGTGCTGGATAGGTTAGATAGGAAAACAAGAAGGATGCTTCATGCTCACCAAATGATTTATAAAAATCAGTGCATACCAAGATTATATATTCCCCATTCCGAAGGAGGGAGGGATAGGTCTCCTTGAAATTGACTATATGTACAGATCTGCAAGTGTGGGACTCCACACATATCTGCTGGCCACACAGGACCCAAACGTAGTGAAAGTTTTGAAATATGAGGAGAATAAATCTAAGATGACTTCCCTGCTTAGGCTAGCTGAAGCATATCGAAGTCAAGCAGGATTGGAAATCAAACCGCAAGTGGATAAAAAACTGAATGTGCCAAAAAACAAAATGAAGAATATAAAGTGAAGGACCAGATGGGAAGGCAAGAAATGTGGAAAATGCATAAATATAGTTGCAAGTATAGAAAAATTTTGGAAGAACCTCATGTTGATCAGGAACGAATGCAGGAATGGTTAAGGAGAGGTGAATTCAAACCAAGAGATAAAAGGTTAATATTGGCGACACAAAATAGTGGGATACGTGCACGTTGGTTTACAAAGTCCATTGATCATTTGGGAGAAACAGACAAATGTAGGTTTTGTAAAACAGAATTGGAAACAGTTGCACACCTCTTTGCTGGTTGTGACCCACTGTATACCGAAAGGCATAATAATGTGGCGAGACTGTTGCACTGGGGATTGTGCAAACATTATGGTATTAAAGTGGCTGAAAGACACTGGAAACATGAGCCACAAAGCATCATTGAAAATTGATGAAGTGTACATCACATGGGATCATCCATTGTCAACCATTCAAAAGATAGATGCTAGAAAACCAGATATAGTGGTCCAAGAAAATAAGCCAAAAGTAGCATTGATCATTGAAATTGCCACACCCAGTGACTACAGTGTCCTGCATACAGAGGGAATTTGCAGGCAGAAACTAGAGAAATGTAGAAGAAATATACCCAGATAGTTCCGATAGTAGTAGGAGCAATGGGTCTTATAAAAAAAGAGTCTACAATCATATTTAGATACGCTACCAATACATGTAACTCCATACGAATTGCAGAAGGAGACATTGCTGGGCCATTGCGGGTGCTACGAAGAGCAGTTTTGGCTGACATCAAAGAGTGAAACAATACTAATTTCATGAACTTTAATCATACTTTACCTTAGGAATGGGGTCCATTTCTGTCACTGTATTAGAAACCCCAAAAATTTGGAGAAATTAAAAAAAGAAGGAGCTTCTCAATTTGCGAGTAAAATTTTCAGAAAAGAGACCTTTGTTAATCACTACCTGCAGAGGAAAAGTCAACACCCCTTTCATATGAAGAAAGGAGTGATAAAAGGATAATTCATCAGACTTAGTAGGCTCACCAGTAAACAAATTATTTTTGAGGAAGAAGCAGAATATTTAAAATTGCTTTTCCTCCAAAAGGACTATGACATTAACTGGCTTACGAATATCATCAAAAAAGTATTTCTGCTCAGATCAAACAAGCCAAACTTATTTTGATGAAAAATTAGCCAGAGACTGTGGCAAATAGGGAAGATGATTTGACTTTCACAAATACTTTATTGATTAAATACAACAGGGCTTTTCCACTACTTATTTCCAGTGACTTGCATCTTATCAGAGACATACTCAGAGAAAACTGGAAGGTTATTTTAGGAAATGGTGAATTGTCCAAAATTATTGGTGACAGCCCTTGTTTACCTACAAAAGAATTCATAACCTCAGATCCATGTTAAAACACCATCAAACTACATCATCAGAAACAAATACATGTAGTACTTACAAATGTGGCAGGTGTAAGCAGTGCCGATTTATTAGCAGCACTTCTAAAGTTCACATCAAGGCACTGAATTTAAACCTCTGGGCAAGAAACATATATAATTGTGATTCACAATGAGTTGTTTACTTGGCATTTTGTGATTCCTACCCAGGGTTCTATGTTAGAAAAACTGTGGGAAAGCTATTGAGAAGAATTTATGAACACAATTTGGCTATAAAGGAAAAAGACACTGGTAATTCTTTAGCACAACACTCACAGATGTGCACTGATTTCAAAGAATTCCATTTTTTGTAGTAGACATCAGTATGGAAGAATTTGTAGGTAATTACAATGTCCTACTTAAAAGCCATGAATCCTGGTGGCAAATAAGACTGTATGCAGATAAGTTTCCCTGTTTTAGTGAAACAGTAAACATTAAATGTTTTCTGATGGCACAAAGACTTTAAATGCTAAATACTGTTGCTCCTAGCAGCCAAGATTTTCTTATTTATGGAATATGCTTTCATTTTAGAAAAATTATACGTTTTGTCAGCAACACTATACCATTTCAGATAGAGAGTAATATTTCTAACTGGTTAGTACTTGGTTATATTTCTTGCACATGTTTTAAAATACACTGTAAATTTAAGAAGAAAAGAGGGAACAGAGGCAAGTATTTTATTGGTTAGGGATGATCATGTGATTCATTTGATACTTCTTTTAAACTTGGATTGTGTAGTTGGTTTTAACTTTGATGAAGTTGTATTGAAAATAAAAAGAATGAAAACTCTTAGTAGTTAAAACTTGTGTTTGGGACTCCTTCCATGCTTGCCTTTGTAGGTTATTCAAAGTTCATTTAGTTAAATTGTACCAAATCTCAGAGGTACTCTAACATGTAGGGTTTCATCTATAGAAGTTTTAGTGACTTGATCTCTAACAGTCATGTTTAGGACAGAAAATTCATCTTTTAGAGTTTTGTTATTGTTATCAATTTCTTCATTAATATGGGGAAACAATTTTTCTTGGTTTGATGAGATCTGGAAGACAAAGATAAAATGTTAGCACAGTGGATGTTAAATCACATATACCTTTTTATATTGCCATTTGGGAGTGATCTTTGAGACTAGAATAAGCTACATGACTCAGATAGAAGAGTGTTTGGTTAAAATATCAAAGACTATAGTGCAGATTTAATAAAGCCTACATACTCTGCGGACTGTGTGTGCATCACAATGTGATGCGCACACGTTAGCGCACCGTTTTTCATTCAGTAAGTGGCTGTACATGCTGTGTAGAGCCATGCAAACACAGTAAACACTGTAGCATGCTAATTACAGCATAAGCAGGTGAACTGTATGCTAATCAACCAATTCAAGATGGAATAGCTGTTCAACAAGCTATAAAGCAACAGTGTAGACTCTGTATGTTTTCCCTGTGAATTATGAAACGTACTGGAATACAGCCACAGAAGGTACTATACACAGAAACAATGTAGGGGTTGTAGTTGCTGTTATACATATGTATGTACAACAGGCACAAGACTATGCTGCTGCTGCTGGAAATAGACCTTGGCTAAGAAGGTGAAAGGTATTTAGACTATTGTTGACTTACCATTATCTGCATGATGTAGAAATTGTAGCATGCTACAAGGTGGCTAGAGACACACTATAAGAACTCTGCAACCAATGTCGTCCACAACTGAGAGCAAGGGCAAACCAAGGGGAACCAATATCTGTGGAGACTAAGGTATGTGTAGCACTTAGAAAATTAGCTACAGGAACCTTTCAGAGGCCAACAGGGCATACGCTAAGGATATCATAGGCACCGGTATACAGAATCCTACATCAATTCCTGAATGCTATGTTAAAACATGCCATTGATTACATACAAGTTCCCCTGTACACTTACAGAAATACCAGGATGACTACACAATTACAAGAGCAAAACTCTTGAAACACAACTTTTGATATGGCAACACACAAATAGTACTTGGCTCCTCCACACCCCAAAACAACAATAAAATGACAGTTTGTACAGTTCAAGGAACAACACATAATTCACATGTTATAAATGCTTTACAAACAATTTTCACAAAATACGTGTACATTTTTAACTCAAAGGTCAATTGTATGCGATTGCTAGGTGTTTCTTATGATGCCCAGCTCTCCATTGGCAGTGTCTATGGGCTATCTTAGAAACATAACATCCCTGTGCCATGGACAATATAGTACTTTACATTGTCATGGAATAAGATTGAAAAGACTGTTAAGGTAACCATTTCTAACAAGTAACACTTGTAATGACAGTTATTAAGGCTGTGCAACTGCGAAAGTTAATGAATGGCAAAAATGCCTATGCCAAGAGTGAAGCATAAGAGGTGCATACAGATAACAGTTACTCCCCTAATGCATGTATATAACAGCTGTTTTCTTTGTAACATATACCTGAAAAATACAAGCATACCTTATTAACTTCAGAAGTCTTCTCTGCATATAGGTCTAAAGGAATCTCAATCCTCTGTGTTCTACAAATAAACAAGTCCTGTCACCATCAAGTTTCCTAGCTACACGGTTACCTTGTTAAAGGTATAGATGCATGCCTGTGGGCATGATGAAGATACAAATGAGGTGTGAACTCATAATAATTGCTGAATGCGAAACATTTGGATCCGTGTTGCAGATGTAAACATAGTATAGGCACTACTTCAGTGTTTGTTGCAAATGGATTGCAACTGTGAATGGTTAGTGGGAGAGAGAAGCAATAGACAACAATTCAGACTCCCTGCCTGCAGTGGGTGTGTCAACCAGGATACACTTACAAAGTGTAGAAGTGCAGCAACTGCAACATTGCCAAATAAAACCACTGCTATGGTCTGGTTTCTCCCTACAGTTATTGCAAGGCAAGAATAACACTTTTTAATAAGGATACCTACCAGACAGGTCTGCATGGCGCACTTGGTCTGCCTGTATCATCACAGCTCGAGTCCCCCCCCCCCCCCAGCACCTGCAACATTGCCAAATAAAACCACTGCTGTGGTCCGGTTTAACCCTTGCAAGCCAAGACTAACACTTTTCAATAAGGATACCTACCAGACAAGTCTACATAGGTTACTGGATGTTTACAGTTGTTGTTATTAGCAGATCTGGTCCTTAATAGTTATGTTTTAAACATTGTGCCTGGTTATTTGCATTTCTTTTTATAGCAAATTTGTTACTTTTGCTAGTTATTTTTTAAACATTGTTTTGGCTGGTGTGCACACCTGCAAGGACTCTCCCTCCCCCACTCCATGCAACTTTAGCTTCAGCTCTTGCCACTGGGTGAGACAGCTAACAATATACTTGCTGTATATTGTCCCAAATAAATCTCCCTCCCCATTGAATACTTGTAAAGTAAGGTTAGTACCATTTACTTGGTGTAGTTTGTCCCCACATAGATTTGTCTTCCTTTGTTTTACTTACACAACAAGGCCATAAAAGTAGTGTTTTTGCAGCTATCTGCTTACACTCCTACCTTTCTGCCACTACCTCTCCCTTGCTTTCACTTACCTTACAGCTCCAAGGCTTCCACTTCTCATACTGATTGTTTTTCTTTGCACTTTTTTATGAAGGGGGCCAGCCCACTCCATTTGCCCTTGCTATGCTCGGGCTTACTCTGGGCCCATACCCTACCCCCATTCCAACCCTCCCCTGCATCACCTAGACTTATACCAACACTAACCACTCCCCTAGCTTCCCCCAATCAAGACTCAACCTCCATCTGCCAATCACACCTCAATTAACCAATACACTATTTATAACACTCCTTCTTCTCCACACACAACTTAATTGCAGCTGTCCTTAATTACTCTACTCCCACCACACTACACCAACACCCCTCTGTCCCTACATCTTCATCACACCATCCAGATAACCTAACATTTAAAAAGAATGCACACCATGCTCTTTCTCCTACCCACACTCTATACCCTACTGCTATCAGCATACTATCTAACATACTACACTCACCTACAGATACATGTCCATATTCCCACACTATATTATACTAATACCAATACACTCCTCACTCTCCTACCTTGCCATCTCCTCCCAGCTCTACAATCACACACTTATTGTATACTTCCACTTCAAACATGTAGTTGTCAGCAATACCACTAACCACTTCAGCAAACACCTTCACATACTCTACAAATTGTCACACAAACATGCATGTATATTATCACAGATTCTCTGTAGTGGTGATATACACCCCAATCCTGGGCCACATACTGCACAATATACCACCATGGCTACCATTCCACCCCTTTCTCACATTAAAACAACAGACCTTCTCATTTTTAACATGAACCTTAGAAGCCTAGTTAACTAAATCACAAACTTTCATGCAGTCATTGCACAATACTCACCAGACATTCTTATAGCAACAGAAAGTTGGCTAAAACCCCATATAAGAGACCCAGACATACTCCCACAGTGTTATA
Source organism: Protopterus annectens (assembly GCF_019279795.1). Taxonomy (NCBI): domain Eukaryota; kingdom Metazoa; phylum Chordata; order Ceratodontiformes; family Protopteridae; genus Protopterus; species Protopterus annectens. Next base: position 1,213,436,923 of record NC_056739.1, read on the forward strand.
GCGTACACAGGTTAGATAGGATCAGGAAGAAGGGTGGTGGGTTGCAATCTTCTACAAAGATAACCTAAGCATAGACTACCTACCCATCAAATACCCTTATGATAACAACTTTGAAGTCCTAGTAACACGGCTCAGAATCAACCCAAAGAAAAATATTACCATAATAGCCACTTACATACCTCCAAACAATACACCCACTGCCATTGAGGAACTCATAGCCTGGACAGCCTCAACCTATGCCCATGAAACCATTATCACAAGTGTCTTCAACTTAGAAGGGAACACTTGCACTGGTGATAACCCCTCCACCTTCATAAATCTACATGGTTTCTCCCAAACAATCCCGTTTCCCCCTCAAATAGATAAACATAGCAAAAGGGAATCTATCTTAGACTGGTCACTTATTAACAGTATCACCCACAACTATCTCTCTGGATGCCTTCCAAATAATTTAAGTGACCATAGACTTACCTACTTAATCTGTCATCAGCTCAACCCACCCAGAACTATAGTTTACAAAGTCGTACAAAATACTAAAAACTTCTCCAACGATGCATTCTTAGACATGCTCAATAAATGCACCTAGGCACTACTCCATCATCTCCAACTTGACCAGGCCTAACATACTTCAATAACACATTTCTAGTTATTTAAATAGCTTATCACCAACTCTTACATGTCAAGTTAAAAATAAGAGATTGCCCTGGATATCTAAAGAAACCATTAGACTTCAAAAACTAAGGGACAAAACCTGGTTTCAATATCAGAAAAGAAAAGAAAATAAAACTCTGCTAGCATACCAGCAGATCCACAATCAAACAGCAAAACAACTCAGACTAGACAAAAACATATTATACATCTATGCAAAACAAATATGAAAACAATCCCAAAAAGTTCTGGCAAGTAATTAACTCGCTCCTCCACCCAGGTAAAGCTACAACCCCAAAACCAACAACCAATAACCAAAGTGTGAGTATTACCTCACAAATCAACACCTACTTTATAAACACCGTCCTCTCCTTAGTTACAGGGAACAATTCCACCCCACTCTCTTCCACCTAATGTAGAAACTAACAACAACTCTTTTGACCTCAAATCTGTCCCAACCAATACCATAAGAATAATGCTGAAAAAACTGAAACCTTCTTTCTTAGCAGCTGACCATCTCCCCAATGAGTACCTCAAACTATCAGCTGATGCCATAGCCCTGCCTATCTCCATTCTGGTAAACAGGTCTATAGCAGAACAGTATGTCCCAAAATTATGGAAAGCTTCCAGTATCACCCCGCTACATAAAGGAGGAACATCAACAGAATTAAAAAATTACAGACCCATAGCCATCCTTTCCCCCCGTGTCAAAATTCTGGAAAAAATGTATTTGCACTCAATTAATACAATACCTGTTATCTCACAACCTTATCTCTCCCTCCCAACATAGTTTCAGACTGAAACACAGCACCACCACAGCTCTAATTAATTTCTCTAACACCATTGACCAACTGAGAAATTCAAACCAGCAAGTAACATCAAACTTCCTAGACATATCAAAAGTGTTCAACACTGTCTCCCATCAGAAACTCCTTAGTACTCTTGCCTCACTAAACCTATCAAAGACTTCCCTCTCCTGGTTCCTAAGCTATATTTCTGACAGACAACAAGCAGTATGATGGAAATCTGAACTCCCACTACTTCTGCTTGTCTCGGTCGGAGTCCCCCAAGGGTCCATACTAGGACCCCTTCTTTTCACCATCTTCTCCAATAATCTAGTCTCATCCACAACACATGCTAAAGTAGTTCAGTATGCAGACTATTCAACTTTAATCTGATCATCAGATACCTTACCAGACCTCCAAATAGTAGCCCAACAAGCTTTTAATGATATAGAAACATATCTAAGTAAATCACAACTAATCCTCAACCCCAAAAAGACACAGTTAGTGCTATTTACCAGTAGCAAACAATCACCAACCACACCCCATTTCACCATTCTCTCAGCAAACAACACAGTCATCCAACCAGTTGAGCATACAAAACTCCTTGGTGTGACAACTGACAACAAACTCAGATTTGACCAACACATAGCCATCACAATTAAGAAAGTTCACATCAAACTTGGCTCACTGTACCAAAGCAAGCCATCCCTCACTGACAATACCAGACTAGCCATATCCAGAACTCTCCTCCTCTCTACGATCCTATATGCTTCCCCCTCTTTACCAACTTATTGGAAACTTGCTACAACAAAATAGCCCACTTTGCAGCCAACCTTCTCCACCAAACCCATCATTGTATTGCTTTACATAAACTAAATTGGCTTGAACTACCTAGCCTTCTCCATCTCTACCAACTCAAATTCACACATAATATCATCTTCCATCTTGACAGTTGCCCATCCCTCAAGGAACTTGTTCCCTACTCATACCCACAAAGTCTAAGATCTGCAGATAGAAACTTTCTCACAGTAAACAAAACTAACAACATTCAGATAACCAAATTATGGCACTCTCTACCCCACACCCTCCAAAACACACCTGAATCTACGAATTTCAAACAACTACTATTTGAACATCTATCCAAGAACTGGCATTGCTCTTGCACCAAACCTGAGTGACAAGATATCTATAACTCTGTCAACACACTGTCCACTCCTTACCTCATCTTATCCCTCTCCTCAGTGTTTCTTACTACTCAAAAAATAATATATAAAGGAAATCTCATTTGTTCATAACTATTATTTAATATGTACAAAGTGCTAATTTTATTTTTCTCATGGTGATCTTCACTGACATGCTTGTGTGTTTTTCTTTTTGAACCTGTATCTACAAGAAAACTGTATTGAATACTACTTTGTATAGACTAATTAGATGATCTGTATTCTCCATCTTACTGTATGTATACTATTGTACTATCGAATTATTGTATTTTGCTTATATTTCTGTGGAGCTTTTCTTCCTGGTCTCCACTGAAAATGGGCTTCTGGCCCAGTTGGACTTTGCCAGTAAACAAATGTAAATAAAATAAAATAAAATAAATAAATACATAAATGTAACAAGCTGCAAAATTGAAGTGAACAGCACACATTTCTCAGTTTCAGTGCACTAATAGCCAAACACTACTTCCTTTAATGAAAACTGTATTTTAATTTTGTCCGAAAAAGAAGAAGAAGGTACCAGACCACAGCTCAATCGACCATAAATTTATTCACATAAAAAAGAAAAACCTATTTATCGCTTTCACAGCATCAAAGCTGCTTCATCAGATGTTGCAAAAATTCAACCACCCTTATTTTTAAACTAACTTCAACCAATACATAAGCATTTCCATTTAAGTACATAATTGTACTTAAAGCAACATACTAGATGTATATTATATGTACATTTTAAAATGACATTTCCTGCCTAAAAGCATATACATTTTCACAAAACAGCAAAAGTATAAAAATATAAATATATACAAACACTATATATTTATAAAAATATATACATATATGCATATAATGATCATTAAAACACATTAACTAATGCAGAAACAGATTGTTCACCTTCTAAGTGGTCTATTAGATAAAATGGGCTTGATGGATATTTTAAATGATAAATATATATGTGTATATAGTACGTTGCTTTAAGTACAATTATGTACTTAATTGGAAATGCTTATGTATTGGTTGAAGTTAGTTTAAAAATAAGGGTAGTTGAATTTTTGCAGTGTCTGATGAAGCAGCTTTGATGCTGTGAAAGCACTAACCAGGTTTTTCTTTTTTATGTGAATAAATTTATGGTCGATTGAGCTGTGGTCTGGTACTGTCTTCTTCTTTTTAGGACATCATTGCTAACTTGTGTGGAAGGTCCGTTTACCTACACCATTTGTGGTTTGTTTTTTGCTTGTATTGTAATTTTGTGTAATATTGTCATACATTTTAAGGACGATGATACAGAATGCCCTAAGGACTGCATGTGTGAGAATACAGCACAGATAAGAGAAGAATGAACACAATATAAAGAGAAGACAGAACTGCACTGATGCAAATAATATTCATAAATGGGTGTGTGATCATTCATTGCACTAAATATGTAAGCAACACATACAACCAACTGAGAGTGTACAAGTGCTGTATGTCTTCATAATACTGTGGTAGAAATGTGATTTGCTTATATGCGCAGAAACGGCCAGCAAGAGAAGTTCACATTTCATACATCAACAAATTGTCAGAGTGAGAACTTAGTCTATCTTGCTAGATGTGTCTCTTGTGAAGCTTTCTATGTAGGAAAGACTAATAGGAAGTTACGGGAGCGTATGAGGGAACATATATACCATATACGTATGGGCTCTGAGTCAAATGTGTTGGCAAAACATAATATGATCTTTGGTCCCTCACACACATTCCAGTTTTCTGTTATACAGTATGTCAAAATTAATCCACGGGGTGGTGACATTAGGACACACACAGAGGAATGTGAATTGAAATGGATCATCAGACTCAGGGCTGATAAGACTCCTGGGCTTAATGATAAGGTACCATTCAAACCTGTTCTTTGGAATAGAAGATTAGTTGTTAAAGCTAGACACTCTAGTGCTGGCCACGATGGTTCTGTATAGTACTTATGCACTATGTGTCTTTTATGCATCCACTGTTTAGAGTTTTTTATATACACATTTTAATATGTTTTTATACTTTTTTTATATTTTTATTGCTTATATATTTTATTATATGTTATGTATAATATACATGTTTGTAAAATTCGTCCTTCACGCTTCAACACTGTGTATATTTGTTAATTAGAATTCAATGTGACATAAGGAATGCTTATCCAATAGATATCTTTGGGATACTATTTAATTCACTGTTTTGAACCTCTGTTTAATGTCTGATGAAGCCTGGTTGGTGAAAGCACTTACAATTAAAGTTTGGACTGTTTACAGAAGTCCACGTCTTTATCATCTTTATTTATCCATTTGAATACGTTCATCTTGCTTGGACTGCATTCATTTCTGTTTATTTGGCATTGCGAGCTGTGTTTAACTTCTGTGGATGGTATATACATTTTTTTCGATTGTTGGTGACTTATTTGAAACACAGAAGTTCTTACCCTTTGGCGGTTCTTCTTTTGATTTTACTTGGTTACTTGTATGATAAAAAACTGTATAAGTTACAGCTGTGAATCAAGTGTGTGTGTAGCACATCTGGTAAACATGTTAAATCACACAATATATACTATCTGTAAATCTTGGTTCAAGTCCCACATGCATCTTTTAATATTAAAACCTAATGAACAGTTATTACTAGAGTTACCAGAGTAATTAATGTGTAACTCTGCTTGCCATATTTGCGAGTTGCTTACTTTCACTCACAAATGGTGCAATAGCCCACACAAGAAGCAGAAATTGTAAATTTCAGAACAGATACATTGTTACCACTTTTGCTTTCCATTGTGCAAACCGGCTAAGTGGTGTTGCCTGACAGTCACCAACACCTGCAGATCCACAACACCCGCAGACAGGTAGCAGGCATTCTCAGTTTGAAATGTACACATTGTTGCATCATTTGCTTTTCATCACACACCCACTAAGTGGTTTTGCGTGATGGTCAGCAAATTCCCACAACACCTGCATACAGGAAAAAAAGAGTAAACAGTTTCAAAATGGATGCACTGTATCAAGTGTGGTGAGGCACTGCGCAAACCTGCTAAGTGGTGTTGCATGACGGTCAACACACATACTTAATAATGAACATGAAAATATTCAGCTGTTGCTTAGCTGCTCCTGTGGCAGCAGGTGTAAGTGTAGGACCTCAATACAAGTGAGCCTGGGTTCTAATCCAGCAAAGTCCAAAGTTTTATTCCAGTTGTTACAGTTTACTTTATATTAACTTCTGTACAGCTCGAACAGAGTATAACACACGTATAGCCAACACTAGTGTTCCACCAAATTTCAGGCTAAATCCACTCGTAATGATAAAAAACGATTCTTTTATTGAAAATATGGTTTAGCGCTTTCATCTGTTAAAAATCAGACTTCCTCAGAACCGAAATGGAGTACTTCCAGTTCACATTTAAATAACCTTTTTGGCGCCAAAAATTCAAAAGGAAATTGAGCTCTTAAAGAGACATAGTCATAATAACTCCATATATACATACTACTATGCTAAAAACAACTAAGCATTTCAACAGATCCAGTGTGCTAATATAAAAATGACAATATAAATATAATGACAATGTAAAATAAAAATAAAATGCAATAAAATGCACTCTGCACGTACTAACTTCATCTTAAAACATACTCCAAATATATGTAATAGTGAAATGGTAAAACTTGCATGACTAGTGCTCATAAATTGTAACAAGTCAACAAAAATCAAAATACAATGGCAAAATCCATGATATATCTATGCCATGATTAAAAATGGTTTAATACTTATATTTTCATTTATGCCAGGTGACCTAATGGCATCTGTCAAAATTTGCCACTTACTTTCTTTCATGGCTAAAAGTGCTTTCCAATTTCCCCCATAAGTAAATACTTCTACATAATCTATAATGGCAAATTTAAAACCATGTGATTCATCATATATGGATATGTGTTTATAAAGTGCATTGTTATTGTCTTTAATCTTTATCTTATAAATATGTTCATATACTCGTTTCCTAAGGGCTCTCCCTGTTTTGCCTATATAGAATGTGCTGCAGGCATAACATGTAGCAATATATACGACTTGTTTGGTGCTACAATTTCCTGCTTTGCATTTAATATTAGTCTTGTTGATATCTCCTAACTTAATATTGCCTACCTCATTTATGGCATAACATTGTTTGCAGGTACCGCATTTTCTAATTCCCATCGACAGCTTTGTATTGTGTACAGTTTTTTGTTTAGAAGCTTTCTCCAATAATTTTTTAATGTTGGGTGCTGTTTTATTTACAAAACTCAGATAATTGCCCAAAACGGAAGCTGTATCATCATTTACTGTTATTAAGTTCCAGTGCTGTCTTCAAATATCTCTAATATACTTTGTGTAAGGAGTATACATCAAGATGCAAACTCGATTACAACACATACCTACATCGTCATATCCGTTCTTTCTATTATGAATCTTCATAAAATCTAAAGACTTTCCCAATAAAGGTGGAAATTTTTTACCCCATTCATTCTTCACATAGTTGGAAACTTGTGATAATAGGGCTGAGGGGTATCCTCGATTACTAAACATATTACTTATTCGGTCAACTTCCCTATTCATGATTTCTCTAGTAGATGACATACGGGCTGCCCGAATACATTGTCCTTTGTAGACATTTCTGAATATATGGGGAGGGTGATAACTATTAAATTCAATAAAGTCATTTCAAAAGGTTCCCTTCCTATGAATTTGTGAAATAAATCCCTTATCAGAATGGCTAATATATGTGTCCAAATATGCTATGCCACTCTCACTGATGTTATGAGTGAACTTAAAAAAATTTGTTGTGCCATTAATAAATTCCATAAAAGAATTACTCTCATCTTTTGAACCCTTCCATAAGATGAATAAATCATCCAAATATTGTGTATAATATGCTATATTGGAATAAAATTGGCTCTTGAACACATATTCTGTTTCCCATTCCAACATGACTAGATTGGCAAAAACGGGGGCACAAGAGGCCCCCATAGCCACACCTTTGCATTGCCTAAAATATTCATCTTGAAAATGTATATAATTATGGTCCAAAACTAGTCCCATAATATCTACCATAAGGCATATGCGGTCCCAGTCCATGTTTGAAAACTTTCTCAAACTGTTACTGAAATACTCTAAACCTATATCCTTAAGGATACATGAAAAAAGATCCACTACGTCTATGGTGATAAAAATGAGATCCTTATTTCATATGTCTGATGTAAGCTGACTAAGAAACGTCCAAGAATCCTTTATTAAGTGAGTGATTTTTTTCATAAATAGGCTTTGCCCATCTATCAATGACGACTCCTAAAGGATATGTTTTGGATCTTGAACCAGAAACTATAGGCCTAAAAGGAGGCTGGGTAATACCCTTGTGTACTTTGGGAATTCCTATAATAGTAGCCAGAGTCAGATATTCAACTTTTAAATATTGGTAGATCTCACTGGTAATTCTATGATCAATAAAATATTCTTCTAATGTTAGATCAATTCTTTTGTAACCAATATTAATCTCATTTAACGACACTACTTCATAATTATTTGATGAATACAAAATATTATGCATTTCATTAACATAATCAAATGTATTATATATCACAATGGCGAGACCTAAACACCATAATGGCATGAAAACTTATTCTGCTGTCACCGGAACTCGCACTGAACAATTAAAAGGTACTGTTGATAATAGATTTGTTTCCAGTTTCTTAGGAAACAATTATCATAAACATAATAAAATCATTGGACATGTTTCAGGTGGCATGAACAGGACAGTGGGTCAACATAATTATGACTGTCTTGATTTATTTTTAAGGGATGAATATGATTTTGGTACTAATGTTGAACATGGTAGTGGTCAAGACGAAGGAGGACAACATGCCCCTTTTAAGGGCTCGATAAGGGACTCAATTAATATGCTCAGAAAGAAATTATTAAATATAAAGAATGTTAAGATAGATAATGCATATTTAGCCAAGTGTATTTCTTTGCAAATAGTACCTAAAGGCCTTAGATTTTTTAAATTACCTATGGGCCTGGAATACAACATAGGTACTATTAATGTATTTAATAAAATGTTTGATAATTTTGGTATAGAATATATGAATATGCTTATCAAATTCAATGATGAGAAATTGTCTACCCTGATTCGAGAGGCTGAGAAATTGAACCAAGATATAGTAAATGATATATCGTTTACTAGTGGAAAGATTTATATGACAAACAGTTCTACTATGCTGAACAAAAGGCCAAAAGAATATTCAACAGGAAGAATAAGAAAATACAGAGAGATGTAGAGTTATATTACCAAAATAGAGCTTACATATGGCCACAGGATAGAACTTCCATTGACAACACAGTATATAATAGAAACAGAGGTAAATATTTTAATAAGGAAACTAATTTTCAGGGGGGCAGATTTTACCCCACGGCAAAAAATCAAATAAAATAGTTAAAGCAGATAAGTTTCCTAAACAATTTTCAGTATGTGCCATATCTCACAGGACGCACACGGTTGAGTTTGATAGTCAAGATAGCAAACAGTGTCCAGAACATAATGATAGGAATAAAACCCAAGTGGAAAACATTATTCATACTTACAGTGGGTTTAAGGTGTTTAATTATACTGATATGAACATTACACCAGCATTTTTTACATTATTTAGTAAAGGTATGAAATTTATTCCATCTACGGCTTTCCAACTTGTGGATATTATTAAAGAAGTCAAATTATTTTGTCGAAGACTTAATTTAGCTATGCAGTTTAGAGAACATAACACGCAACAAGGACCGACTGAACATCTTGGATTAAAAAAGAAAAGTACGTATATACCCATATCAAATAATCAAGTGGGTAATTATGAGAAGATGGTGTGTCATGATATTTATAAATTTAAGAAAAATCTTAAGACCAACAATTGTTATAAGCTAGATATTGAGGACAATTTGAATGAAATAGAATGACAATGCTTAAATCAATTTATCAGCAATAAGGATATTAGATTAATGAAACCCGACAAAGGGGGCGGAATTGTGATATATAATACATTTGATTATGTTAATGAAATGCATAATATTTTGTATTCATAAAATAAATTATGAAGTAGTGTCGTTAAATGAGATTAATATTGGTTACAAAAGAATTGATCTAACATTAGAAGAATATTTTATTGATCATAGAATTACCAGTGAGATCTACCAATATTTAAAAGTTGAATATCCGACTCTGGCTACTATTATAGGAATTCCCAAAGTACACAAGTGTATTACCCAGCCTCCTTTTAGGCCTATAGTTTCTGGTTCAAGATCCAAAACATATCCTTTAGGAGTCGTCATTGATAGATGGGTAAAGCCTATTTATGAAAAAATCACTCACTTAATAAAGGATTCTTGGACGTTTCTTAGTCAGCTTACATCAGACATATGGAATAAGGATCTCATTTTTATCACCATAGACGTAGTGGATCTTTTTTCATGTATCCCTAAGGATATAGGTTTAGAGTATTTCAGTAACAGTCTGAGAAAGTTTTCAAACATGGACTGGGACCGCATATGCTTTATGGTAGATATTATGGGACTAGTTTTGGACCATAATTATATACATTTTCAAGGTGAATATTTTAGGCAATGCAAAGGTGTGGCTATGGGGGCCTCTTGTGCCCCCATTTTCGCCAATCTAGTCATGTTGGAATGGGAAACAGAATATGTGTTCAAGAGCCAATTTTATTCCAATATAGCATATTATACACGATATTTGGATGATTTATTCATCTTATGGAAGGGTTCAAAAGATGAGATTAATTCTTTTATGGAATTTATTAATGGCACAACAAATTTTTTAAAGTTCACTCATAACATCAGTGAGAGTGGCATAGCATATTTGGACACATATATTAGCCATTCTGATAAGGGATTTATTTCACAAATTCATAGGAAGGGAACCTTTTCAAATTACTATATTGAATTTAATAGTTATCACCCTCCCCATTTATTCAGAAATGTCTGCAAAGGACAATGTATTAGGGCAGCTCGTATGTCAACTACTAGAGAAATTATGAATAGGGAAGTTGACCGAATAAGTAATATGTTTAGTAATCGAGGATACCCCTCAGCCCTATTATCACAAGTTTCCAACTATGTGAAGAATGAATGGGGTAAAAAATTTCCATCTTTATTGGGCAAGTCTTTAGATTTTATGAAGATTCATAATAGAAAGAAGGGATATGACGATGTAGGTATGTGTTGTAATCGAGTTTGCGTCTTGATGTATACTCCTTACACAAAGTATATTAGAGATATTTTAAGACAGCACTGGAACTTAATAACAGTAAATGATGATACAGCTTCCGTTTTGGGCAATTATCCGAGTTTTGTATATAAAACAGCACCCAACATTAAAAAATTATTGGAGAAAGCTTCTAAACAAAAAACTGTACACAATACAAAGCTGTCGATGGGAACTAGAAAATGCGGTACCTGCAAACAATGTTATGCCATAAATGAGGTAGGCAATATTAAGTTAGGAGATATCAACAAGACTAATATTAAATGCAAAGCAGGAAATTGTAGCACCAAACAAGTCGTATATATTGCTACATGTTATGCCTGCAGCGCATTCTATATAGGCAAAACAGAGAGAGCCCTTAGGAAACGAGTATATGAACATATTTATAAGATAAAGATTAAAGACAATAACAATGCACTTTATAAACACATATCCATATATGGTGAATCACATGGTTTTAAATTTGCCATTATAGATTATGTAGAAGTATTTACTTATGGGGGAAATTAGAAAGCACTTTTAGCCATGAAAGAAAGTAAGTGGCAAATTTTGACAGATGCCATTAGGTCACCTGGCATAAATGAAAATATAAGTATTAAACCATTTTTAATCATGGCATAGATATATCATGGATTTTGCCATTGTATTTTGATTTTTGTTGACTTGTTACAATTTATGAGCACTAGTCATGCAAGTTTTACCATTTCACTATTACATATATTTGGAGTATGTTTTAAGATGAAGTTAGTACGTGCAAAGTGCATTTTATTTTTATTTTACATTGTCATTATATTTATATTGTCATTTTTTATATTAGCACACTGGATCTGTTGAAATGCTTAGTTGTTTTTAGCATAGTAGTATGTATATATGGAGTTATTATGACTATGTCTCTTTAAGAGCTCCATTTCCTTTTGAATTTTTGGCGCCAAAAAGGTTATTTAAATGTGAACTGGAAGTACTCCATTTCGGTTCTGAGGAAGTCTGATTTTTAACAGATGAAAGCGCTAAACCTTATTTTCAATAAAAGAATCGTTTTTTATCATTACGAGTGGATTTAGCCTGAAATTTGGTGGAACACTAGTGTTGGCTATACGTGTGTTATACTCTGTTCGAGCTGTGCAGAAGTTACTATATTTTACCAGCTAGCCTTTTTCCTTCTACAGTCGGTTTCTGGTGTTGGTTGGTTCAGTTACTTTATATTAAAATTAACATGAAAACAATAATTAAACATAGAAATAACTATCTACAGCAGGTGCATTGAGCATACACAGGATATCAGATATATATTAAATGTGTTACTGTGGGTATCAGTAGCATTATGGTTCTACAATTACACAATTATTTTCTGAACTGTCATAGCACACACACACATATTTAAACACACGACTCTTTAATGTATATGTACAACTAATGAGCAGATCTGACAAACAAGGTCTCAGTTGCAGTGAAGACTCTGCACAGTAATGACTGCAAAAATATACTTGTAGTCCAACCTTCCCTAAGGCAACTGTTATAAGTTAATGCTTACAATACAGGTGAGCCTGAGTTCTAATCTAGCACACTCCCAATTTTATTAATGCTTGTCCACTTAACTTTAAAAAACAAATAAAAAAAATCATAATTATAAATAACAATAAGTAAGTATGTATAGCAGTGGAGATCATATGAATTATACTGGTGACGGAGGGTATGCTGACTATTATGTTCTTGTAACTCTAATTGCCCTCTCTGGCCCTGGATGGATTTCAGACTTCAGTGATACTCATAGACACATAAATGTATAAACCAGGACCCTGTCAGGTCACACACGCATACATGGTTAACCACTCACATTGTCATGTGTATTTATGTAATTCACGAGCATGTCTGACAAGCACTTCTTTTATGGCAAGGATGAAAAATCACTTATGTGGCAGAATATTTTTGTCTCTTATCCATAGGTTTGAATCACACATTATCAAAATTAATTTTATCACTGTGCAAAGCCACAGAAAAAATCCTGTCATAAAATGTATTCTCCCAGTACATGCCTGCAATGTTAAATTACCTAATAGTTACAGCAGCAACCAACCCATAAACTAATGCCAGCTGTCAGATTAACCTTCCTATTTCAAAAACTGCTTTCCTCTCTGTTTGGCACTGTTGCTCTCCACTTAACATCGATCAAATGCAGTTGTCATTGCTGTTTGGGTTTGCACACTAGCAGTAAACATGATAACACAAATTGTCGGAAAAGCAGTGTTATCTGTTGTTGTTTGCCCTGATTGGACATGTCTGGAGGTAGAAGGGAAGGTGCCCAATTTAGGGCTCAAAGGAAGGGTGTTGAGTCCAGAATCTTTACTAGACACCTTGTAAAGTGTCACAGCTGAAGGCTCTTGCAGGGGAACTATACCAACTCCCATTACAAGACTGAGGCATGGAATAGTCTAGCCAAGGCTATCTCCAGAGCAACTGGCATTCCACACACTGAACAACAGTGTAGACACCACTACAATGACCTCAGAAGGTGCAACAGGTTACATTCGACCAGTGACTGGATGAGTTTAGGACTGCTGACATCCAGCAGTTGTGTAAGTATACAGATATAGAGAATTTATATTAGATATAAAGTTGCATATATGCAAGACTGGTATGCATAATGCTTTTCTCTTGTTCTCTCCTTTTAATTCTTCAGCCAACCAGGAGATAATGGTGAGCAGAAAAGCCCCATGCTGAGCATTTAGAAAGACTGATGCAAGCAAGCAGTGCATATGCAACACAACATAAGTATTATTTTATCTAAAGAATCACTCCTCTATACAGTAGTAGCAAGTTAAGCATGACATCTTAACTATGAAATCAAGCAAAAGTTGTTAAGATGCCTGTTTGTTATTACAGTAATGTCAAACAAGCAGTGGATATATATAGAAAATTTTGGCCAGTTTAAGTTTTTAATTATAGAGAAGACCAGAATAGATGGAAGGTTGGGTGACATCAGGAACAGAACCAAGGTTAATGAGACTAGGTGGATTATAAGACTGAGGGCAGATTCTGGGAAAAGTCTGAATGATAAGGTTCCTATTAAACCCCTATTAAAAGCTAGACCACTTCATAGGTAAGAGGATACATCATCCTGTATCTACAATGCATTTGTATACTCTGAACTTTTTATATGTTTCAATATGTTTTCATACATATTTATTTCTACTTTTTATATGTACATATGTTTATGTATATGTAGATTTGAATGAGTAGATATATATATATATATATATATATATATATATATATATACATATACATATATGTATGTATATATATATATATATATATATATATATATATATATATATATATATATATATATATATATATATATATATATATATATATATATATGTAGTATGACATACTAGTATGTAATTTTATTTTCAGTCAGTAAGGAATGTGATTTTATCAATGAAAGTACCATGAATGTAAGTAAATATATATGTGTTCAAGGTTTATGCACTTTATATATTTGTATATGTTATTTTTAGATTTTTATACATGTTCCTTCTGTATACTTTATGGCTTATATGAGATGTTCTAAGGTCATTAGATTGTGACAATATGTTTTTATGTGAGGTTACTTTAAGGTTTTAAGTGAGATGTAATAGGGAATAAGGGATAATTAAAGGAAGTGATGTAATACTTGTATATTTAAATGTAGCTCTGTCTTATGTTTTTTAACATCCGATGAAGCAGTTAGGTTCAACTGTGAAAGCGCTTACATTTGTTATATAAATATTTTATATTGTACCAATTCTGGAGCCATCTGTTTGTTCCATTTTATTTCTGTTTGCTGGGTCTTCATTTTTGTTAAGTGAAACATTTGTCCGGATACTTTGGATATTTTATGTGGATTTATAGTAATATCTTCTTACCTTGAACATTGTAGAGGCATCGAATTATACCAGTGATATCAATGATACTTTTCTGTTATATAACAAACTTTTGAATTTTCTTGATAAGATTGATATATTTAAATTGCAATACTTGTGATTTTAAAATGTTTGTGAATTAATTAGCTGGTATGCTACAATTATACTGCTGTCTGAATTTGATGCAATGGAGGATGTCGGTGGTATTTAAGATTTAAATATGTATTATCTTCAAGCAATTTTAATGACGTACATTTCAAGAAAGTGTGCCTGGAGATGTCAAATTGTCTGTATGGAAACCCTTAACTATGATAATTTCATAACTTGGCACTTTGCTTTATTTTAGACCTGGAGGCCATGAAGAAAAGCAAACTCTTAATATATCATAGCAATATTTTCAGTTCTTAGACAATTGTTCAATGTGAGCTTGAAGTTTTTAAGCATTGTAGTCCTGTTGACTGCAAGAGGGATCTTATTTCATAAAACTTTATCTGCTACATGATGAGTTTAG
>NC_056739.1:1213454778-1213457278 GCF_019279795.1 Protopterus annectens
GAGATGTGCCAGGCTAGGGGACTGGTGCATGGTAACCTGACTAAGGCAGACCTAATTGCAGCATTGGTTACAGCTGCATCAGAAAACAGCAACCAGGAGGGCAATCAGACTGGCAGTGGAGATATAATAACCTTGGTGAATGGACAGCTCAACCTTTCTGCAGAGGACTTAAAAATCCATTTGGTGCTAAAGAGACTTGAGCTGGAGGCCAGGCGTTTGGAGATAGAAGCCGAGGAAAATGAGTCACAGAGGCAGCATGAAAGGGAAATGCTGACTCTTTGCCAGAGTCATGGAGGTAATGGGGAAGGGAGTAACTGGACCCCAGAAGCATAAAAGGTCAGTAAATTTCTTCCACAGTTTAAAGAGGGGGATAATTTTGATAGTTTCATTCATATGTTTGAGAGGGTATGCAAACAGTATGGTGTTGACCAAAGGCTCTGGGTACGGTTCCTCACCCCCTTACTCCATGGTAAAGTTGTAACTGTTTTGTCAAAAATGTCTGACGTTGCATGTTTTGATTATACTGCTGCTAAAAATCACTTGTTAGAATTGTTTAAGCTAACACCTGAAATGTACAGGAAAAAATTTTGTAAGCATAGACGCAAGGCAGATGAAAGTGTGTGTGAATATATTGCTGAACTGAGCACTTATTTCCATGGGTGCGTGAGTGGCTGTCAGGTCACCACTTTTAAAGGGCTGGCAGACCTTTTGGAGAGGGAACAAGCCCTTAGCACTTTGCCTGAGAACATCTGGATTTGGTTAGCTGATAGACAATGTGGTACTTCAGATGAGTTGGGGAAGAGAGGAGACCTATACCTGGCAAGAAGAGCAGCCCTGCACAGGAAAGAGACCCCCCCCCAGTACTGTTCATGAGTCTAAAGGAACCCATGGTGGGCAGCCCAGAATGCCCCAACAGAATCTGCCAGTAGCAGGGGGAGCCACTAATCCAGGTACACATCCAGGAGCTAGGGTTAAATGTTTTGAATGCAACCAGTGGGGCCATGTGGCATACAGGTGTCCATGGAGGCAGGGTGGGGAACAAAAGGTGAGAGAGCCAGTAAGTGGGAAAGACAAAATGCCAATAGTAGGTTGTCTTGGGACAACAAGGGTACCAAACTGCCACCAGAGGTTATATCCTATTATAGTGAATGGCAAAGAGGCCATTGCCAAGAGAGACACAGCCTCTGATATAACCATTGTAAAACCTGCAATGTTTACAGAGGAGCACTACTTGCCTGGACAGTCTACTCCAGTCAGGGCTTTAGGAGGGATCCCATTCCAAATACCTTTGGCTAGGGTTCACCTGGACTGGGAGGTGGAAAAGGAAGCCAGCAAGTAGGTGTGTTTAAGGTTATACCTGCAGATGTCCTGATATGGAATGATTTTGATAGTGCAGTACCCTGTGCTTGTTCAGTTACAAGCAGTCAGGCTTGGAGACAAGCCAGTAAGTTTGGTAGCCTGGGGGAGACCCAGACAGACTGCATACTTGCAGCCAGGACTGGTGAGGTGGTGACTTCAGGAAGGGAGCTACCCTGTAGCAGTGAGACTGAAGGTGAGCCACAGCTGCTTGGGGGTACTGATGGTCCCTTGGACAGAGTGACTACAAAGGTAGAGTTGAGTAGTAGTACCCAGGCTGACAGTGAGGCACCAGTGTCAGAGGATGCCAGACTTCCTGTGGGAGGGGAGCTGGAAAGGGTCACAAGGAGAGAGATGAGACAGGCTCAGCTCTCAGACCCTACATTGCAAGGCCTGAGGCAGGTAGCTAGGGAGGCACCTGATTCTCAAGGAAAGGGGGAATCTGTATACTGGGACAAAGGGTTACTATACAGAGAGTGGACCCCTGAGAGAGGGCTAGAAGGTGAGACAGTACAGCAGTTGGTAGTGCCTAGAGCCTACCATCTGGCTCTTCTAGCCATAGCCTAAAATATTCCCTTTGCAGGTCATATGGGCATAAAACGTACAAAGAGGCATATTATGCAGAACTTCTGTTGGCCTGGAATTTCCAGAAATGTAACAGGGTACTGCAAGACCTGTGAGCAGTGTCAAAAGGTAGGCAAGGCAGGAGACAAGGTGAGAGCTCTTTTGATGTCTTTGCCTGTGATTAAGGAGCCATTTCAGAGGGTAGCTATGGATATTGTGGGTCCTCTGAGTAGCCCAAGTTCCACAGGGAAAAAGTATATCCTAGTGGTAGTGGATTATGCTCTACGATACCCTGAGGCAGTGGCTTTGTCCTCCTTTGAGGCAGAGAAGGTGGCAAATACTTTGTTTAGAGATTTTTAGCAGGGTAGGTGTCCCAAAAGAAATACTGACAGACAGAGGTGCCAATTTCATGTCAGACCTGCTGGCTTGTCTATGGACGTCCTGTGGGGTGAAGCACATGAAGACCACCCCCTACCATCCCCAGACTAATGGTCTTGTTGAGAGGTTAAACTCTATAATCAAGCCCATGCTATGGGCATTTGAAGAACAGCTTAAGAGGGAGTGGGACAAATATTTGCCC
>NC_056739.1:1213462278-1213517278 GCF_019279795.1 Protopterus annectens
GTTACACTTGAGTTGGGTTAGGGAGGAACTCTGTTTCACATGGATGGGGAGCCTGTTCCAGAGAAGGGGTAGCTTCTAGGATACATACCTGTCTCTCCAGCAATTCTATTTATATCACAGGCAAGGTTTAAGTCTTTAGAATAAGTAATTCTGATACTGTTTGTTTTGTGGATATGCAGGAGTCCATCAGAGTGGTGTCTGACAATGCCCTGTATGCCAGGCATAGATCTCCCCTCAACAGCCTGTAGGAGAGAGAATACAGGGCTAGAGCCGTGAGGTAGTCTGCATAGGACATGTAAATTACACCCTGTATTCTTTTAGTGAGAAACCACTGTGGACGTTCCATTTGATGGATATGAGTGGTCAGGTACATACCAAAGGGGGTATTGTACTGAATGATATATCTGATGAATGTCGAATACAGTGGAACAATGACTTCCTTGGACCTAGATGCCATACCTTAGTTTATAAGTTGCACAACATAGAATGATTTTCTACTGTAGACACATGATGGTCAAAGGCTAGATTACTATCTATGTGTGTCCCTAAGTCCCTGACTACTGGGTCAAGTCTAAGGAATGACCTGTCAATATGATAGTTACCAGGGGTGGATGACTTCCCAATGGATACTATTATGCATTTCTTGGCATTTAGTTTTAGTCCATGGCTCTGACACCAGTTGTTTATCTGTGTCAGCCCTTCCTGTAAAACATTTGTATCATTGTGGGATTCAATGATGACTCCTAATTTGCAATCATCTGAAAATTTAGCCAGTCAGAGACCACTGACATTGACCTTGACTTCAGAGAAGTAAATGTGCCAAAAGGAGAAGTGCAAGGACTGATCTCTGAGGGTCTCCACTTGTGATTAACCTCTTTGTAGAGGTGACTCCGCAATTCTAACTTCTGTCTTGCTTGTCTTGCTAGTTTATAATTAAAATTAGGTCTAACAAACTCTCCAAGTGCTGGCTGTGTTTTTTGGATGTTAACCTCTTGAGTTTGTCAAGAATGCCTAAGTGGGGTATTGTGTCAAATGCCTTGGCCAGGTCAAGGTAAGCAGTGTCAACCATTTTGCCCTCATCCATTGCTTTGGTGACCTTCTCAAAAACGTCCACCAGGTTGAGTAGGTATGGCCTGCCCTTGATGAAACCAGACTGGGTTGGGTCCGGTGTCTGGATGGTTTACTATATCATTATTGATAAGTTTCATGATAATAATTTCCATGGCTTTACATATAATTGTGCTAATAATTGTGTACTGAATTGCTGGAATCATGCAGCTGTATTTACTCATTTAACCTTCAGAATTTTTCAGAAATAGTTTGTTAAACTTTCTTGTGTTCCTTTCTGTACTAAGTAAGTTCAAGGAGATCAGTGTGTATGGGGAGTGTTTCACAGAATCACATGCTGGGAGAACTACTTAAGTACTAACTCCCTTGCCCAACGCTTCCTAGAATTTATAAACTCGAATGCCCTGGATCAACTGGTCAACACCCCCACCAGAGGTGACAACATATTGGACCTGTTCATCACCAACATGGGCGACCGGTGTTCCACACCAGAGGTCAACCCCTCGCTGTTTAGATCAGACCATAGACTAATCACTCTGGATATCCACATTCTGCCCCCAGCCCCCAATCAAGGAAACCACAGTGAAAAAATTTTCAAAAGCAAACTTCACGTTACTTAAAACCGAGGTGGAAAGGTTCATAGCCCCCATGCTAAAGGACAACACTGTCCAAGCTGCTGAATCCCTTACAAAGGCACTCTATGAGCACTTGCAAGAATGCATGGATCATGCTATCCCAAGCAAAACCAAGACTCACTCCTCCAAGAAAAGGAAACCAGTCTGGTGGACCCCTGACATAAACAAGCTATACAACAGAAGGAGGAAACTAGTACAGAAAAGAGTAAAATCCCAAGAAGGAAAGACATCTCTGATCAGTATCAGCAAGAAACTACGATCCCTCATAAAATCATCCAAGGCTAGCTTTGAAAGAAAAATTGCCAAGGAGTCCAACGATAACCACAAAGCGTTCTTTAGCTATGTCAAGAGCCTAAGTGGAAACTCTCAGATCTGCTCTGAGTTAGTGCAGAATGGCACAAAATACACTGAACTGACTGATATTGCCAACATTCTGGCAGACAGGTTTAGTGCAAACTTCACCCCCCACCCACTAAAGGGCCCATAACCATACCAGAAGAATGTAGATCCCCAGCAATCACTGACACACAGGTTAAGACAGCCCTATCCAAAGCCAAAAACACAGCTTCAATGAGGCCGAATGGTGTCCCAGGCTGTGTCGTACACGAGCTCCAAAATTAACTAACCCCTCACCTAAACACACTGTTCAAACTCAGCCTCTCTACAGGCCATGTACCCATAGAGTGGCGCACAGCAACAGTTATCCCGCTCCACAAAGGTGGAGCCACAATGGACCCTGGGAACTATCGCCCTATAAGCCTGACTAGCTTGGTCTGCAAGGCTATGGAGTGCATCATCATGGAACTCATTAACAGAGACGTTGGGAACCTCCAAACATTGGACCCTTCCCAGTTTGGCTTTGTTAAGGGCAGATCATGCCTCCTAAACCTGGTGGACTTCTTTGAGACAGTTACCAAGGCTTTAGATGAGGGAAAGGAGGTCCACACAGCCTACCTAGACCTCGCCAAGGCTTTCGACACAATTCCAGATTCTGGTATTATAGACACGCTCACCAGCCTGAACATAAACTCCTACATCGTGAGATGGGTTGCCAATTGGCTCATGAATAGAACCCACATGGTGAGAGTTGCAGGCTCTAGATCCGACTCTAAACCGGTTGCAAGTAGCATCTCCCAGGGCTCAGTCCTGGGACCCCTCCTGTTCGGTATATACTTCTCAGAGGTACAGGCAAGCACAGGAGAACTATGGCTGACCAAGTTCACAGACGACTACGAACTGGGGGCCATAATTGACTCTCAGGCTGATACAGACATCCCCCAGAAGGGTGTCACTGAGATGGATACCTGGTGTCAAAATCATGGCCTCAAGCTAAATGCCAAAAAGTGCATAGTTATCCCCTTTGGAAAAAACAAAGTACCCACCAACTACCACATACACGATAGTCCCGTAAATACAGAAAATGTAATAAGGGATCTGGGGACCCAATTAGATAGTAATCTCTCCTTTGATAATCATATTGCCAAGGTGGTTAGAAAATCCTTCTATGTGGCCCACCTAATCACAAAAGGGTTCGCATCTAGAACAAAAGAGGTTATTGTGCCCATCTACTCATCACTCATCAGACCCATCATAGAGTACAACACCCCATTTGGGATGTACCTTACAAGACACCTGCAACAGCTAGAAAAAACACAGAAATACCTCACCAAGAGGATTACTGGCCTCAAACAGATGCCCTATGCAGCCCGACTGAAGAAACTTCAGCTGTACTTGGTTGCATACTGCTTACTCAGAGGTGATCTCTGCCTGACATACAAGGCCATGTCCAACCCAGAATTGATGGACATGCTCCACCTAAAAAAAAAAAAAAAATCCCGGAGAGCCACATGCTCTAGGGATCTAAACCTCACCACAATGATAAATAGGACATGCTGGAGGGATAGATTCCTGTCCCAGAGACTCCCCATGCTTTGGAACAGGATTCCAATCTACATTAGACAGAGACCCTCACTAACACTCTTCAAGAGAAACCTTGACGAGTGGATGGGAAACAGAAAATTTACCCCGGGGATCACTGCAGTGGCTCTGCTGGACAGAGGCACAAGGAACTAATGGCTCTGCTGGACAGAGGCACAGGGAACTAATCTAAGGGAGCTGTGAAAGCCAACACATTCTGTCTAGGCTTATAGATGCCCTCGGGAAGATAGCCTAGTTCTTACCTATGAACCTATGTTGCAGTAAAAAAGTGGTAAACTGTTCTGGTTATAAACAGTATAAATCAGCTACATGAAATAACCACCTAATAAGCTGGGATACATTTCACTGATCGAAGTTCACATTAATCTATAAGAACCCAAATGTGTAGTGTAGTTAACACAATGTAAACAATATTAGAGTTGCATTAGAGGAACTATGTTGCATCAAATTACTAAACAAAATATATAATTTAGTAATAAGAATCTTACACAAATTACCACAGAGTGCTAATTTTCTAGACATATTACTACACACCAGAGTGGATGGTACACAGTACATCAGATTTTCTAGAAGCAGTGAGAACTTGTACCAATGATGTCAGGTTTCAGAGCACCTTTGGATGATCCAGAATTGGCCAATACATACCAACTCATTGGGTGTTATTATGTATCTATCAGCCTGACTAGAGACAAGGAACAATTTAAAAGATCAGGCCTTTGTAAGAGAGAAGAAGAAAAATAGCTCAGATTTTAATTTTTTAAAGAAAAAAACAGTGCTGTCTTAAGAATTACTTGCATATTTCTCTGCAAAAAAAAACAGATAAATAAATGCTAAATTATATTTATAAGAAAACAATATTCATCAGGTACTGCACAGAGCATAATAAACAGCCAGCACAACTGTCATAGAGCTTACTACACCATAGATTAGTACTAGACTAACTGCCTTTGTAAGACTAGCCAGTTACCCCATGTGAGAATCAAACCCTGCAACTTGTGTTTATAAGGTGAACACCTTAACCATTATGCCATCCTCCCACAGCTGTGACATTTTACTAATTTGGTATTGTTTTGTAAGGATTCTATGAGGCTATGTTCTAAATGGAGTTAAGTTTGTTGTTGTTTAATAAATGCAGCTTTTGGCTCATTTATTAGTTTTTTTGTATATGTGCCTACACTTGCAGTATTCAGTCCATAAATTGTTTGAATTTTTCATTTTCAAGCATGTTTGCTAGGGTTGAAGGCATAACAAAGTTCAGGAGGTGGTTTAGAGCAGGTTCAGCTCAGGACTATTTAGTAATTACTGGGTATAGTCTATATTGTAATGGTAGCAGAATGTTTATTCATATTCTCAACCCGGGATATACCCCAACCCCCCTCCTGACACCACCAAGGCTACTGTCCCTTTAGCTACATAATTCAATGCCCACTTTACTAACTTAATCGTTTCACTTCTTGGGAATCAAACTGCTCAACCTCTCACTGTACCCAATCCCACTTCTGACTCCCCTACCCCCTTCTCCTTCTACTCAATCCAAACTAACTACAAGAAATCACTCCTTTCCAGGCTCAAACCCTGCTGTCTAGCTGCTGACCAACTACCTAATGAATTCCTTAAAATTGCTGCCCCCTCAATTGCCTATCCCATATCAATCTTGATCAACTGCTCTTCCTCTGAACAATATGTCCCCTATCTATGGAAAATATCTCACTTCATTCCACTACATAAAGGAGGCCTCTCTAAAGATCTATCCAATTACTGTCCCATAGCCATCCTCTCCTATTTAGCCAAGATCTTAGAAAAATGCATTCACTCCCAACTCCTCAGCCACCTCATTAATCGCAACCTCCTCTCCCCCACGCAGCATGGCTTTAGGCCAAAACATAGTACCAGCACTGCCCTATTATCTTTCACAAACACCACACAGCGTCTCATTAATGACAGTGAAATGGTCTCTTTTATATTTCTGGATATGCCAAAAGCCTTTGACACCATCTCCCACCAAATCCTACTAAATAAACTATCATCCCATGGTCTTATCTCATCAGCCCTGTCCTGGTTCCATAGTTATTTCTCTGTCAGCAAGCCACTAAATGGGAGAACACCCTGTTCCTCCTACTACCCATCACTGTTGGCATACCCCAAGGCTCTATACATGGACCCCTCCTCTTTACAATTTTTACTAATGACCTCAGCTCTACAACCCAACTAGCCTCCATAGTCCAGGACGCCGATGACTCTACGCTAATCTGCTCAGCCCCCTCACCTCAGGATCTACAAACAGCAATGCCAAAATCCTTCCAGGACATTGAAACCTACCTCATTAATCACCAACTCATACTAAACCCTAACAAAACCAAGTTAGTTGTTTTCAATTATAATAAACCCAAAACATGTTTGACTCCACTTTCAATCATCTCGACAAATGAAACCAAAATAGAACCCACTAACCAAACCAAACTTCAAGATACCACAATTGATGAAAACCTAAGATTTGATACACACATCTCCCTCACCATTAAAAAAGTCCACTCTAAACTAGGCACCCTATATAGAATTAAATCTTACCTTACAGATATTGCCAGACTAGCCACTGCCTGCGCACAACTACTCTCCTATACGGCTGCTAAAGTATTTACAAACATTTGTAAATCTGACCTAAATAATCTTGAATCATGCTACAACAAAATTGCCAAATTTGCTACTAGCCACCGCTACAGAACCCACCACTACTCAGTACTCACAAAACTAAAATGGTTAGAACTCCCAAACCTTCTAACACTAAACCAACTGTCCATAGACCACAAAATAATTCACAAACCAAATGACTGCCCAACACTCGCCAATCTAATCCAAACCAACAACAATCTTACATCACTAAGATCCTCAAATAAACTATTGCTAAAGATTAGCCAACCCCACAACACACAAGGCACCATCCACTACTCCTATAAAATTGCCAAACTCTGGAACACCCTCCCTCAACCTATAGCTAAAAACCCTAGCATTCATGAGTTCAAATACCTCCTCAAGGAACATCTAGCAAAACACTGGCTCTGCTCCTGCCGCACTCCTGGCTGGACCACTCATCTCCACTTTCTCTTCTCTCTCATTCACCCTTTCTAAACCAGAATCCAGCTCTTTCTCAAAGCTACAACTATTATCTGCCTTTGCTAACTAGATTCAACACTCCAACTCAGTTGCATTTTGGAAATACAATTTCTGCTTTGTCTTACAACTACAGTGCTCTTTCCTGACCGACTGTATAATACTGTACTCACTACTAGACATGATGTTAATATTCATCTCATACTGAACCATTTCAGCTAAATTTGTGAATTGCAGCTATTTAGCTATTACTATACTGACTTTTTTCCTTTGTACAATGTTAATTAACATATATGTGTGCATCCTGATTGTTCAATACTGTAAAATGTATGTAAGTAGCTATGTATATGTATGTATGTATGTGTATATGTATGTATGTATGGAGCTTTTATCCTCGGGCCTCTGCTGAAAATGGGCCTTGTGCCCAGTTGGACATTACCTGGTAAATAAATGAAATAAATAAATAAATAAATAACATGGTCTGTCTGGGTAATAGCAGGGCCATTCTACAATTGCAAGGTCACTGAACAGAGTGAGTTATTTTTTAAGTCGCAGGCTGGTTTCTTTGGCTTTTCTTAGAGTAGGATATTTTTCTTCCTTCTCTTTTCCTTTACCTTAGCCTTCATTCAAATCATCAAAACCTCAAACCCAATACATCTTCATAGGAAGAATCTCCTTCTGGTAGAAGTTCATCACTCTGACAGCAGAAAGTACCAGCACTAACAGCAAACTTCTGATATGGTGCTTGTCGCCTCTAGATTTGTGTAACTATATAAGTAGGGGGTTCAATCTCACAGCACTCAACTTGTGTGTGTATGTATAAGGGGTTGGGTGTAGAGTTAGGTAAGCATGATCCTATGTACTGCTGGCTTCACTCAACTAGCAGTCTGAAGAAACATTTTTCTATCCTATGCCTAAGTATTGCTGAACTATGTCTGCATTTGATATATTGTTGTTATTCATTTAAGGTTTGGTTACTTCCATTTTCTATTTTTTACTCTTAGATTGCATTTTGTTTTGTTTTAGTTCTTTTTTTTCTTTTTGTAGTTTTAAGAAGTCTTGGTTAGGGTCAGTTAGAAAAGAATTCTTTTGCAGACAGTGAATAAAATCCAGCTAATTAGTGAGAGGAGTTGAGAAATAGCCTTGCTTATTTAACTACAAGTATTTAGTGACATCTCTAGCAGTAGTGTTGTGTGACTTGCTGTTATCTGCCTAAGTATTGCTAATCTTTGTCTGTATTTGATTTTAAACTCGGTGGCTTTTGAGTTGCCCACACCTACTATAAATCTGACTTTGGACACTCCTCCCAGTCTCATCTCATCAGCTCATTCTACAGAGCACTGAGAGATCAACTGGGAAGCCCCTCCCCATCTCTTAAACTTGAATTATCTTCTGTTTCCTCCCTTCCTCTTATTAAAAATTGCACGCTATACAGCTGTATTTACAGTATTTGTGCTTATTCCTACTTTATTTAGATTTTTGCTGCACATTCTTCAAGTGTTCAGTTGCATTTAGTCTGCTGCATTTATCACTGCTTGTTAGCAGTCTGATTACATAGTAACTGATATTATTAGCCTCTTAGTTCTGGTTTAAGCACTTGGGCTCAAAACCAGTTATTTTACATTAGGAAGGTTTGTGGTCTACACTCTTGTGGCAGGAGGGATTAGCCTATGGCCTTCTGAGCTGGGAATTGCTAGTGTAAGTCTTATTGTTCCTTTATTTGATTGACTAGAGGCCTAACTTTTTCAAAATTTGAATCGCTGTGCCTGAGGCATTTGGCAACATTTGGTGGCCATGCTACTTGAGAAGAAGAGCGTTGCTGGCTTCTGCTAAACTCTACAAAAGCTAATACTAACATTACCATATATCCATTAATTGTTTCTGTATTGAATATCTGCACTTTTGACCCTTTTTACAGTGTTTAGTTATAACTGCCTTAGTTCCACATTAGTGAGAGTAGAGGGGACCTCAGCAATTTTCTGGCCTGGGACTGTGTAAAGGAAAGAAGAGTGTGCTGTTTTTGATTGGCCACAGGGCCTTGTTTGTATTTTTATTGAATCTCTGCTGCTATTTAAGTGTTGCAGTTGTATAACTCTTGGCTCATAACCTACAAGGTCTGAGGCATTTGGTGAGACCAAGCTACTTGAGAAGAAGAGCGTTCCTGGTTTCTTCTAAACTCTACAGAAGCTAAGACTTACATTACCATATCTACTGTTTCAGCACTTGTTTTTCACATTGTTTTTTGTCATAGCTGCACTATTGAGTGTTTCTGTGTTGAACATCTGCACTTTTTTTACCATTTTTATACTCTTTAGTTAGAACTGCCTTAGTTCCACTTTAGTAGAGTAGAGCGACCTGAGTAATTTTCTGGCCTTGGGTTGTATAAAGGAAAGAAGAGTATGCTGTTTTTGATTGGCCACAGGGCATTGTTTGTGTTTTTTTTTTATTGAATCTCCTGTGCTATTTAAGTGTTGCAGTTGCACAGTGCTTGGCTCATGACCTACGAGCATGCAAAGACCTACATTACCATATCCGTTGTTTTGACACTTATTTTTCATATTGATTTGTCACAGCTGTATTGAGTGTTTCTGTGTTGAATATCTGAACTTTCTGACCATTTTTACAGTTTTAAGTTAGAACTGCTGCTCTCTACACAGCAGTGCCTAGCAGTGATCTGTATAGATGCCAATATCTCACAGCATAATTCTCCCTGAGAATGCTGATTTCTTATACTGTAAGTTTCCCTTAAAATATCCTTACTGTCTGGACAGATTTTTTTAATTGCTAAAGCATCTAGTTTGAATGCAGCTGAGCACTGCTCATCACGTTCCTTGTATTGTTGACCTATTTGATATTTAAATTTTCCTCACTCCTCCCTGGTAGTGCAGCAGCCGTGGATATGTACTTCCAAACTCTCTCTATGGCCAATCTAGTTGAGATGGGTATTCTGAGGAATTGCAGCAATTGCCTCATAAAAAACTGACAGCCCATTTATACTTAAAGCAATAAAGTATGTGAGAGATGTAACTACACTTTAATTATGGAGGTAAAACTCTCTCATACAACCAAAACTAATCCTATAAAAGGTGTCAGTGACACTTGCATCACACCTACTGCACAGGGTAAAGACCCTACATATAAAACTACTTATGATGAGGCACTTACAGGTAACCTTCCTAAAACACTAAGAACTCCTGCCCAGCACAATCAAAAAAGGGTAGTCAGCCATCATGTAAACACTCTGCTAAAACACCACCCACAGCTACACACAGTAACACTGTATCCAATGCTTCTACTGCTAAGCCCTTAAGGCAGCCCAGCTCACAGCCAAATTTCTTTCTCATTGATGATTCTGTAGTGAGGCACACTACTATCCTCCTCACCAAACTGAGTAGGGAGATAGTCACAGTTAGCTACTTTTCCATGGCTAGGATCCATGAAGTCATGCAGGCACTCAAGTCATTGATCCCCAGGTACCAGTATGACTCTGTCATAGTCCATGGGGGGCATTAATGACCTGAGATGTACATCCCTTGACTGTGTGAAGCAAGGCATGATTGAGCTCCCTGATTGTGTGTCCCAAGCAGGTATGAGCCTAGCAGTGAGCAGCATCCTACCTTCTCCAAGATGATGTCATGTTATCAACAGAAAATTATTGATTTTAACAATTTGATGGTTTGAGAGGACATGGTTGACAGACCATGCTGCTTTGCCAGGGATGGTCTGCAGTTATCCACTCTAGGCTTTTTGATATTAGCAAAGACCTTTTCCACCCCCATAGTGCTTTTTTAGGTAAAGCCAAACTGATAAACCTCCCAACTTAACTGAACCTATGAAGGAATATCTGAAGGTGGTACTGCTCAATGTTAGAAGTGTTAACAAAAACTCAGCTCCCTGCAAGCCTTCCTCTCCCTGGAGAGTGTAGACATCTGTGCAGTAATGGAAAGCACCTCAGCAGTGCAAATCTATAATGCCTTTTCTACCTTTAGACCAGCTACTGTGCAAGACGGAACTAAAGGTGGATGAGTGTCAGTCTATATTAAAAGCAACCTCACATCCAGACTAGTTAAAGGGTATGCCCACTGGAACTCATGCATGTGCAACTCACCATAAACAGGGTGTCCTACCATATCCTTGCAACCTATAGGTCACCTCCATATCCCATAAGGCAGTTTTACTTAAAATAAAAATTAAATTGAGGGACCCAGCAAAGCCAAAAACCTTTAAGAACTATTCCAAAGCTTACTTCTCTCTACTAAATGACACCTTGGATAAACTTCAAGCACTTCCAGACCCAGTAAACACCATAGCGTATGCTATTTACAAAATCCACGTACAGCTGTACAGATAGCTATTTAGAGTGAGCTGTGCCCACTTGTATTAAGAATAAGACAAATGCAAAACACTGATCATGCAGGTGGAATCACAATATCAATCAGTTATACAACAAAAGAAAAAAAATCTTGGCCAATTGTAGGAGGAACAAAGCCCAGCATACTAAAAACCCTTTGATCAATCTAAACAGGCAATTGAGATGGTTAATTCATACTTCAAACACTAAATTTGAAGAAAAAATAGCTTCTCAGGCAAAGGACAACTACAAAGCTTTCTACAGCTATGTCCATAACCTCAAGAGAACTAGACAACAATCTGTAGAACTTATTGTAAATGGCATCACCCACACTGAACCAGAGGTCATTGCCAGCTTTTTGGCTGAAACACAAATTTTTCCCCCATTCATCCTGATAGTCCAAAGGAAATGCTACATACCACAATCCCCCAAAGCATTACTAGGGAATAGGTCTTTAATGCACTTTCCAAGGCCAAAAAACCTGCATTGATGGGCCCCGATAACACCCTGGGATACTACATGACCTCTCCGATCAGGTTTTATGTCCAAGGAATGGAAAATGGCTACAGTCATTCCCCTGCACAAAGGAACTCCAATCACTGATTTGGATAACTACAGGCCCATAAGTCTGCCTAGCTCCATATATAAGGCCAATGAAAGACTCATCATGGGTGTGATAAATGAAGACATAGGTAACTTGCAAACACAAGACTCATCACAGTTCATCTTTGTTAAAGGAGGGTCATACCTATT
Source organism: Protopterus annectens (assembly GCF_019279795.1). Taxonomy (NCBI): domain Eukaryota; kingdom Metazoa; phylum Chordata; order Ceratodontiformes; family Protopteridae; genus Protopterus; species Protopterus annectens. Next base: position 1,213,474,132 of record NC_056739.1, read on the forward strand.
AAATCTGTTGGACTTTTTTGAGAGGGTCACCAAAGCAATAGGTGAGGGTAAGACTGTGCCCACAGATTACCTTGACCTGGCCAAGGCTTTTGATACAATACCCCACTCAGGCAGTATAGAAAAGCTCACTAAATTAGGAATAAACCTTTTTATCACCCACTGAATAGCCAACTGTCTCATTGATAGAACCCAAGAAGTCAAAATAGGTGAGGCCACCTTCACCAAGAGTCCAGTCACTGGTGGAGTCCCTCAGGGCTCGGTACTGGGCCCTCTCCTTTTTGGCATCTATTTCTTTGAAGTGGAAACAAATGCTGAAGGTTTATGGCTGACTGAGTTTGCAGATGATTGCAAGCTGGGGGTTATCATTGACTCCTGTGCAGACACTAACATTCATAAAGACCTATCTCTAACTAACAAAAGGTGCCAAAGCAATGGTCTTAAACTCAATGCTAAGAAATAAATAATTGTACCCTTTGTGAAGTCAACTTTCCTGGCTAATTACCATGTTGATAATATACCCCTAAGAGTTGACTCAGTGGTCAGGGATTTGGATGCGCATGTAGACAGTAGCCTTATTTTCGACCAGCAGGTGGTGAAAGTGTTGAGGAAATCCTTTTATGTTAACCAGCTTATAAGTGAGGGCATGGCATCTAAGTCCAAAGAGGTCATTATCTCACTGTACTCTGCCCTTATGAAACCATCATAGCGTACAATGCTCCCTTCGGTATGTACCTGACCATGCATAAGCAGTAACTGCAGCAACCTCAGAGGTTCCTTACAAAAAGAATATAAAGTGTAACAAACCTGTCTTATACAGAGTGCCTTTAAGCACTTTCCCTCTTCTCAGTCTCCTACAGATACATGGCTTACAAGACATCTGCAAACCCCACATTTATGAATTTCCTTTATATCTCTAAGTCAAACGGTACCAGAAATACAAGGTCTAAGGACCTGAATTTTGTCTATGACTTAAAACAGAACATGCTGGAGAGACAGATAGGTGTTCCAGAGACTGCCTTTCCTATGGAACAGGCTTCTCATGCATGTGAAACTGAGTTTGTTCATTACCCAATTGAAACGCAACCTAGACCTGTGGATGAGGAATAGGAATTTTACAATGAGCCTGGCACCCATGTCCCTTATGGCACTCAGTGTCCTATTTGGATACAGGATGTCACTATTCTTTTGGGAAAAGTTAGCTAGCCTTAGAAGGCCCCCCACCCCAGGGTCATTAGCCTAGTGACAATCTATGAATATATGAATAAATATATAAATACATAAATAACTAATTGATTTTGACTTATATGATGGAATGACTGCATAACTTTTTGTTAATTTCAAAGTATTGCAGAAAAATATGACAAAAAATTTACTGTGCACTAGATTCAACTCATCAAAACCACAAACCAAGTACATATTCAGAGAAAGAATTTCCTTTCAACAACTTCTGTTCACTTCAACACCAGAAAGTACCAGCATAAATGGTAAACTGTAAATAAATAAATAAATTATATGACTTTTGTGATGGAATTACTGCACAACCTTCTGTCAGTTTGAAAATATGACAGCATCTTACTCAATGTAATTTCAGTTTTCTTTTTTTCCCCTTTTAGTTATGCAAAACATCTTGATCTCTTACTCATTTAATAATCATGACAATGTCTTTGTTCCTCTAAAAGCAAACACCATAATTCCATTTGACAAGGTCTAAATATATTTATCAGCTTCTAGTAACTCTGCTTGTTGTATTTTACTCTCTTAGTTAACTTGCCTGTTAAAAAAAAGTCATCCCTACTCAGAGAATTTGAAAATGCAGATACTTAATGCATACCTACACAGGAATCTCTTCACTGGTCTTCCCACACAAGAAAATTCCCAAAAACTGTAAGAGAAAGAAAAGATGATGGAAACTCTCAAGTAGCTCCTCCACGCCCCTTTCCCAAAAATGGCAGAAGTTATACACCAGAAACAAGTGTCCTTCTACAGCCATCAGACCTGGGTTTAGCAGGCAAGGCAGAACAGATCATTAAGAATCAAAAATAAAAGATTACATTGGGGAAGCCTACTGATGGCTCCACAGGACCCCACAATCAATTTTTTATACAGTGTAAACTTTTTCATCCATCAGTCCCCTCCTTTCCCCAGAAGAGCTGACCCTCTCCACACATCTCCTAAGGGGAGGTGGCTAATCATTTTCACAGAAAAGTGGATGAAGTTTACCTCAGACAGATGGGTCTTAGATATCATCACCTCAGAATACAAAATAGAAACCAAGCCCCTTTTACTTTCGGGGGGATGCCCCCATTACTGAGGATCAAATAGAACTGGCATTGTCTTCTACTGAACACCCTACTTATTCCCATGTTTTTGTGAAACATCTTGCCCTAGTAGGGGCCTTTATACAACTGCCTTCTGCAAGTCCAGTCTAAGAGGAACTACAGAAAAAGCTACAGGATACTCTCAGCCATCTCCAAAACGTAGGGTTCTCTCTAAGCCTTTTTGGGAAAATTACTCGAAAGACATGCATAAATGGGCGTGCCTTCACTGAAGGGTGGGCCTCGAGCTGGCACCTCGGTGTTTCATAAAAAAAAAAAAATCTGCTGCCAATCATTAGTGGACCAGAGTTCTGCCGTGGCGACCCCTTACCGGGAAAAAGCCGAAAGACAAACAACAACTGGAATCCCAAAAGGTCATGCTCATTGCAGATGTTTTCCTACAGCAATTGCAGAGGAAAACCCTCACAGCATGGGATGGTTACATGGCATCAGCAATTCTTATAGTGCCCCTGCCAGGAATTTGTATGTGACACATTTAGAGATACCAAACAACCAATGGAAGCAATATTCACATCCACTTAGAAAAGAATGTCCAGTCCTGCTATTCATTCTGAGAGTGCTTGCCTGTTGGGCTTCCCACATAAGGGCCAGTGCGTAGATGCCTCTTTGACCACCAAAACACAATTGGTCCTTGACTACTGATGTATCACATATAGCCTGGAGGAAATACATCAGCAACATCATACTACAAATTCAGAGGACCCTGAAACAGACAAAGCAACATACCAACATCAAGCAAATGTTAGCAGTGATACAAGCTGTGAAAGTATTCAAACATATGTTGAAACTTAGAGCATTCATCTGATCACAAACAGCACTATAGATGCTACACAAAATAGGGGTATGTATGCATTCAACCCCCCTCTTTGAAGTATATATGCAAGCCTGTGTTTTGGCTTCACAATCAAAGGTGAGTCTCAAGGCCTTTTATGTCCACACAGAACTCAACAGTATGCTGGATACAATCATTAGGTTGGTGACCACCAACCAGGAAAGGCGACTTAACAAAGATGCATTCAGCAAGTCTATGGTAAAATGGGGATGACAAGATAAGATAGTTCATTCCTATAGGCAGCTACAAGCTAACAAAATTCTACACAAGGTTTTCATGCAGGAAAGTGTGGTCTGCATTTGCACTTTCCTTCCAGTGGGACAAACTCTTTCTCTGCATGTACCCCTTCTATTACTATTACGCAGAATATTGCAGGTGGAAAAAGTGGAAAAGTTTGCAGTGGTGACTCTCCTCACTCCTTTCTGGCTGCGGTAACACTGATTCTCATGCAGTGCAACTCGGGAGGGCTATTTTTTTAACCCTGCTTCAGGTAGTGGACTTACCGATCTGAAGTCATCAGCCCTAGCACATACAACCTTCCTGAGTTCAAACATACAACATAGATGATCCAACAATTATTTCTTTCAAATACTATGAGGATATACTTAACATCATGAAGAAGACCAGAAAACCCAACACAAGGATGTCATAGCTGTCAAAGTGACAAAGATGCTTAATTTGGTGCAACAAGCAGATCCAGAATTCTAGTTTAGTTGGGCTTCCCCAGAACTGTCTTACTTGTCAGACCTTTTTGCTAGATATAGGGTGAGTGCAAGCACCAAGCCTTCTTTCATCTCCAGTGGTCTCAGAGATCCTCCTTAACCAGAGCATTCATATGACTGTCTTTTGTTCTTAGCCTGGAAAATAAAATGAAAGGAATTGTTTCCTATTAAGTGTGCACAAGTAATTTGGAGGTTATATGGACAGGGCTAAAAACATTAGACACGCAGAGCAGAGCATTTATTTGCCTGTTTTGTCCCAGGAAAACAGGACAAATCAGTCACCATCTGGCTAAGTATATTTTTTCTGCTATGAAAAATAGGCAAAACTCTTACAGAAACAGATTAAAATACTTTCTGACAGAGTTTCTATCCTCTCTGTAGTCTTTTCAGGAATGTGTCTACCCAGATTATTTGTGAGGCTAGTCCATGGCCTTCCACCCACAAATTTTCTAAATATTATAACTAAACATCCAGTCCAGAAGCAGGGTAGGAGTCAGTCTGACCATCCTGCAGGGTCTTCCCTGAACGTCCACCCCACTGAGTGGATACTGCTATTGTAATCTTCATATTATGTTATGAATACTATTGCATATGGAACTCACAGTACAGTTGTGTGAGTATGTTTACCACAACACTAGATGTTTAAGTAAGACCACATTTGCAGTACTAACACACATCCACCTTCTCAAGTATGGTGTCTTTGACCATCTCTCTCTCTCTCTCTCTCTCTCTCTCTTTTTTCTCCTCTGCTGCACAAGAAAATTTCCAAGGAAAGTATTCATTCCCTGTTACTCTAGGCCTGAGATGCACAGGAAGAGAGGACTCTCCTGTGTAGTTTATCATGGCTGTACTCCTTTCTGGCCTTTAAAAAAGATTAATATGGGCTTTTCTTTTCACCAAGAATAGTGCCCTTACCTTCACTGGTCAGAAAAGAACAGAAGCTATAGCTTACAGATTGCTTTGTTTATGTCGAATTCATTCATATATCTCTTTATTGGAGGAGATAGCATGACATCTATGGAACTCTGGGAGTTTACTGCTAAGACAGATATCTGCCTGTACCTAATTCCCACATGTCATAAATACTACTGCAAATGATCCTACTCAAACATCTGCTGTTGTGGTGTGTGTACTCACACAGCTCTGCATTCTCTGTAAGATCTTCAGAAACTTCTAATACAACCATGCTTTACATTAGTGTGTACAAATTTGGCTAAACTGCAGGAAATCCTATATGACCTAATTACTGGGACAGCCCCTCAAGAGTCAATTCTTTGTAAAGTCACCATATATAAACAACATCTATAGTGGTAGTGTGACAACCGTGCCCTGGCCCAGCAATTAAGGAGCCTCAATCCTCACCACTAACACCAGGGAGGGTGTCTCATAGAGGAGGAAAGGATAACAAAAACACACATTAAAGTACAATTTCTCTTAAGTCCACACAGAGATCACAGTCAGTTTGGGGCTGGTTGCTCCTTGCTCTACAGGTCCCCAATAAGACTCCTCACTGGTACAGCTATAGGGTCCAGATCTCAGCCTAGCTGGCAAGTTAACCTCCAGTACCCTCTCTGTCCCACCAGTGCTTCTTGCCCCTGTCCAGGTAGCTGACACACCACACACACTTTGAGATAAGTATTTATACAACTTTACAGACACTCATGGGAAAGGCTGACACAGATTCTCTAGCTGTGCCCCTTTACCCAGACTATACAGTAGTAATTTCTGCCACCACCAGCTTAATAATTATCAGCTACCCAAAGGCCCTTAAAAGGGTGTCCAATTATTACTGTGCAGTATTATTATCCAATTGGTAATATGCCTATTCAGTCTAAGGCTTATTAGAGTGGCTTATTACAATAACCTCTATAAATATGCAATGTACTCTAGAGCCTACTATCTCTACACAAACCAGCCACAGGTAACGTTTTTTAAAATATTTAATAACAAATAATTAAAACACAAGACAATACAACTACACCACAGAGATATCTAAGAGTTCAGAGATCACACAGAAATTTTAAACAATACAGTAGAACAGGTCTGGTGTCAAAGAAAAACACTTAATCTAACTTTCTAATCTTTAGCTATTCTTAAGAGAAAACACAGTGCTATAATCCTACTTACATACATAAAGAGCATAAGCAGTGCTGGGGTTGATGGTCCAAGACAAAAATGTTTTTGTCTCTCTCTCTCTCTCTCAACAATAGTTTTTAAAACACTAACAAACAGCTCTGCTAAGGCCCTCCAAAATTACATCATTTTGACAATTAGGTTTTCCCAGTATTACCATTACATAATTTTGACACTTAGTCTGGAGTTCCCAGGCCAACAAACTGCATTATTTAGCAAGCTAACACCTGCTCAGGAAACTACAACAATAAAAGACATTTCATATGTACACTCCAGCAGTCATTCCTTAAGTTAAGACAATAGAAAGAATGTGTTCAGCTAGCCACTTTGGCACCGCTTTTTAGATAACTGTAACTTCAAAGAACATTTGAAATGCTTGGCTTGATTTTCCTTACAGCAGATGGCAATGTTGCAACAATCTTGACGTTCACATTTTACAGTGTTTTCTTTCATTTAAAAACACAAGCCTGTATTTTACATTTATTTATACAAATGATAGAATTATGTATCAAATTCTATTTGACTAGGCTGGCAGCCTTCGCCCATTTTCCCCCAGTCTTCACAGGAAGCATCACATCTCTCAATTCATCTGAGAGTATTTTGATTTCAAGATTCATTACTTCATGTTTACAGTATTTAAGTGATTGCACTGCACTTTCCATCCCCATCACATTATAGGTTCATAGGTTCATAGATTAGTACTAAGCTAACTGCCCTTGCGAGCCATTTTAAGCCTAGCCAATTATCCCTTGTGAGACTCAAACCCTGCACCTTGTGTTTGTAAGGCAAACACCTTAATCATTAGACCGCCCTCGCAACCCTAAACAGCTTCTGCAAGGCCCAAACCAAGGACTCTGCACACTATAGACAAAGGGGTCTACCACTAAACCAGACAGATAATGTCATGTTGGTACATTTGTGTGGATACCTGATACAGTTGGGTATGTCAGGTCATTAACTACATGTTTTGCTCTTTTCCCAATTTTCCTTGTCTTTTATATCATTTATATTGCATTCATATGCCTGCCATGTTGCTTAATGTCCAGGATGTAGGGCATCATCTTTATAGAAAGAGGTACATATGTTTCAACCTCAATAATGTGGAAGCTGTGATGATAGGACCCTTCCTTAGAACCACATCCCCCATGAACAAAGACTTCATAATATACAACAGTTCCATCAGTATAAATGCCCAGTTTTATGCCTTCTCTTACATCACTGAGGCATCACATTACAGTACTTTCCCTTTCTAGGTGTGAGGGAGATGACAACTAGCACATTGTCTCTGATTTTTCCTGGGAATAACCCTCCAGCTGTGAACTTCAAACAGCAAAGTGGCATCTTCATTGTCCTCCTGGAAACATTGTCTTTGGCTTTGCTAAATTTCTCTTTAAAGAACTCTCATATGCTGCCTAAATGTGACAAAATATACATTCAAAGCAACAAATTGTGTTTTACCACAAGTCTAATGAAAATAATTTATATAATTACAAAATGCAACACACACACACACACACACACACACACACACACACACGCACACACACACACACACACACACACACAAGCTTTAATTTTTCTTTTCTTCTGTTACATGTATGTCTATCTGTTGTCAGACTTAATTGTTGTGGCAGTTCATTTCAAAACAAATACCTCCTTGCTCTTGCACTCTGTGTTTCGCATTGGACAGAATAAGATTTCCACATTGTTCATAGTACTGCAAAAAATAAGTTTCCTTGTCTCTGTATAAATCTACCAATGCTTAACTAAGGAGACAGTTTGTTACATCATTCTAGGTATAGTTCGTCTTTTACAAACCAAACGACCACACTCAGGCAACAGTTATACAGTTTGGAAAATATCACTGGAAATGTAATATCTTGTTCGCCCCTTCCTCACTGAACATGAGATCATATTTATTAAACAGATCCCATATACTGTTTATGTGCTTTAATAAGGTTGTAATAAGAGCAAAAATACTGAGGCACTTAATGCAAGTCATTTAATAACAGTGCAATATTTACCATATAATATAATACACAAATAGTAGTTATTGTAAGGTAGATGTATTAACCAAAAGAAATGTTATGGAACCAAAATTAGTAAAACTATGCAAAGTATGAGTTCCTCTATGAAAGGTATTACTAGTGAGCTGTCATTTGTTTCATAGTGTTTCTTGCCTTTTCATGAAATTCAAGCATTACCGCTGTGAAGTAAGTTTACCCACTGATCTGCTGGATGGCACAGTATTTTCCACTAATTAGTAAAATTGGAATGACTCATTAGCTGCAAGGAAACACCTGTTTGCTTGCCATTTGATATAGGCATGCAGGTAATAGGTTTCACATATCAGCGCTCATGTTTGCTGTCTGTTGAAGAGGTACTACTAACCTTTTGTTGCCTGTATCAGGTAACTGTACCTTTTCTTGTGCTCTTATTCATGCTACTGAAAATCTAAAGACACCGGATAAATGCACCATGTGCAGGAATAAAAAGAATGGCTATAAGACCGGATAGCTGACTTTCATTAGGCTTAGTTTTTTTCAATTTTATTTCCTCTGACAACAAAGTGAGTGCATTGATTTCAGTCAAGGCCCATTTTCAAATGCAGAGTCAGGCAGGGAATATAGCACAAGAAAACTGAGTTCACAGCATAACAACACAATAACCAGTTACTGTTTCACAGAAAATATAGCTGCCCAAACAGAAATGTACATGGTTAGAGACAGATGCACAAGCTGACTGAAGACCACAGGCCCAATGAGTTGAATCTATGCTAGTGTCACAGCTACCCAGTTTACTCCATCTTTTTTTTTCACCTGCGCAAGGTAACCTAGGATGCGAGAACTAACATCAGTTTCTCCTGTAACACATCAAAGGACCGATGACAGTTTCCAAAAAAGTAGTGCTCAGATATGGATGACATGAACTTTTCAAGTTGCAAATATGCTGTTGTTGCTTTTCCGGTCCTTCTTTTTCTTTTCCATCTTTGCAACATGCTGGATGACTATGCAGTGTTTTCATTATATGCATTCCTGCTACTTAGGCACAATACATTCCCAGCATCCTAAGTCTGTCTTCATTCACTAAATTTCCCACGGTTTTATGTTTTTCTTAGTCTTTTCTGCACACTGTCACACACCTGATACCATTGTTTATGAAAAGTCTGGATAACTATTCACAGGATATCAGGCAGGGCCTCTTTGGTACTTAATATACTTTGAGAAGGACTTTGTTCCCTGGAGTCCACTCTGCTTACCATAAAGCCACACACAGATCTTTTTCTTCCTCTTTTTCTTCAGCTCACCTCCATGGCTTTTGCTTAGGCCTCATATTATCTATCCCATAACATATAACTGTACTTTTTTTGTACCAAACTTGATCTACAACCAGATCATGCACTCTTCCATCCTTACAAACATCCAGTGAAAACTGATTTGTTCATTACTGACCATTGCACCCTTTTTGTGTCATCAGTCAGAAGAGTTATCCATTTTTTTCCTGCCCTGTGCTACTCACAGATATGTGGAACTGGTTTAACTAGATCACTCGGCCCTGTGATTCTTCACTTATTCCATGTTTCTCACTGAACTAGACCCACATCTCTTATCCCTACCCTCAGCTTGCTGTATACAAACAGTAGCTCATCAGTCAAACCAACATGGGCCCAGTGAGTACATTTTAGTTTCCCTTGTAATCTTTCTGTATGGCACTTTGCACAGCTGAAGCATATCCCTGGTCTCTCCATATCCACTTCTGTTTTCACTCACTCATTGAACTGCATCTAGTTAGATTTCTGCTATGTGAAGCAATGTCGGCTTCGTGCCTGACAACCATCAGTCATGATGTCTGTCAGTCTGGGGTGCAGAAGCCATTTCACCAGCTTACTCGGGCAGTCATTAGGGTATTCAGTCTATAATTACTTGACACATCACTGTAAATGCTAGGCTAGTGCAGTGGCACTTATGTCACCCTTCTTTAAATGAACAGTACTGCTTCAGAGCTTAGAGATAAACACCATAAATGTATCAGTTGCCTTTAATGGATTTCTAAAAATATTGCACTTAGATTATTAAGTCATTTGGGCCCTCTGAGGTAACCTCCTTTAACATTCTTAGCTCCGTCACCAAAATCCTATGTCTTACCTCCCCTTAGCATTCCAAGCACCTTAACAAAAATCTGGCCTCTGTGCTGTCCATCTGGCTCCATCACCCCCCCCAACAAAATTTCCATCTGTTGGTATCCCATTACACTCTCTTTTTGTTCAGCATGTCTACCTGCTTTTCTTTCTCCTTATACATCTTAGAAAAAAATACAGTTTTGTAACAAGCAAATTTCAAACCTTACTTCTGCATTCACCTATGTAATGCAGATGACTGTAAACTCAGCGCTATCATAAACTTCCCAGAGGACAACAGAATCTTCCATGAGTGCCTTTCCCAGGACAATAGCTGGTATCAAAACCTTGGACTAAAACTAAATGCCAGGAAATGTATAAATGCATTCTTCGGCAAGCATAACTTTGCATGTAACTATCACATTAACAATACACCCTGACAGTTAATCTTGTAGTCAGTGATTTTGGAACCTATTTTGACAATGAACTTTCCTTTGTTCACAATGTATCCACTATTGTAAATAAGTTTTTTTTCATCACATAGCTTGTGTAGATCATTGTGTGTATTGTACTTAGTCAGCCACCATAGCTAGATAGCATGTGCATATGAGTTACTGAGTATGTGCAAGATCAGTGCCATTTTGTAGACTCAGTCAGAGTGAATGCAAACATGAATGGAGATGCACATGTGAGTGTGTCTGAAGTAATAAGTCAGTCACTTAGCTTAAATATATGTTCCAGTTACAGCTCATAATGTGTTTATGTACAATAAATAACTTGAATCCATTACAGTGCCTCAGTGTCTCATGTGAATACAAGAGACATACAACATGGTGTCAGATGTGGGATCTGAAGTTGGAGCAGCTTACAAACCATGAGGCACAAAGTTAGAAGTAGAGGATTATATAGCAGCCAACTCGCAAACAGGTCAGCAGTTATTCAAAGGTACTTAAACTCATTGAAATGATTTTTCATCACGGAATATGTGGTGAAGCATTCAAAATGTTTGAAATAATTACTGAGATAAATGAAATGTCCAAAACTGTGACATACTGATGGAAGTATGCAAAATAAATACAAAATTGTTTGAAATAATTTCCATAGTGTTAAAATGTATGAAAAGGCTAAAATAACTGCATTTTTTACAATGTACTACTTTTTCACATTAACTAAAATTTTTCAAAGTATCAAAAGTGTCCGGAGTGTTTGCAGTGTTAAAGTAAAGCCTTTTCAGAGAGATTGTTTTACATTTGAGCATAATTACAAGTACCTGGTCTATGCTTATATTCAAATTAATTTTGTTGTTATGGCAGAGGGATTTCACAGACCCGAACTGCTGGTGTTTGATAATAATATTGTTGAGAACTGGTGAGGGTTTGAGCAAGAATATGGTATTTTCATAAAGGCTGCATTTTCTGATAAAGACACACGTACAAGGGCATTCATACTTCTCAATTTACTTGGGTCACAAGCCATTGAGAGGCAACAGTCATTTATGTTTGCACCTGCTGTATATGTAGGGGAGGGGGAGAGCCACCATATTGTGATAAAGGCTGAAACGCGGGAAGACCCTGATTGCTTAAAATGCAAATTTAGAGAAATGTGTAATCCTCAAACTAATATTATGATGGAAAGATACCACATGTTTTACACAAGAAATCAAAAGTCTGGTGAAACTATAGCAGCACATATTACCACCTTAAGAAATAAAGCAAAAAAAGTGCAGATATGGTGATATGAGAGATGAGTTGATAAAAGACAGACTTGTGTGTGGTGTTAATAATGATGCAGTGAGAAAGATTTTGCTTTGAGACAGTGATTTAATGTTGAGCAAAGCCATAGAAATTTGTCAAATATATGAGCTTACAGAAAAGCATACGAATATGCTTATGAATAAGAAAAATGTGCGTGCAGTGTCTGCTAGTGTGAATGTTGATAGTGTACGGCAGAAAGTTAAGATGAAAAAGAAATATAAACCAAATGGAGCTTCTGCAAACAACCTTATTGTTAACTGTCATAACTGTGGAGGCAGTTATGAACCTAAATAAGAGAAGTGCTTAGCTTTTGGTCAGCAATGTCACAAATCTAAAAAGTGGAATCATTTCAAAAGGCTTTGCAAGTCTAAGGTGACGTACTTTTATTAAAAGAGAGCATGTAAAGAAGCAAGTAGATCACATAGAGAGCTGTGAGCAAACTTTCTGTGTTGATGGTGTCTCTGTGATTGATGAAACAATTAACACAATAGATTATCAGTTGGCAGCAAAGAGTGAAATATTTTGTACTCTTCAAATTAATGGGAAACCTGTAGAATTTAAAGTAGATACCAGGTCCAAGTGCAATGTTATATCAGCACAAATATTTGCCAGAGTAAGAGCTGGTGAGAAACTTGATTGAGCAAAGTGTGTGAAACTTGTTGATTATGGTTGTGAAGAGATTCATACTGATGACGTGATAGTTCTCACATGCCATTCTGCTGAGAACAGCTATGATTTGCAGTTTTATGTATTCAAAAGAAACATGCAGTCATTATTAGGCCTCAAAGACAGTTTGATAATGTAACTGATTTCATTTAATATAGAGGTCCACCATATAAGTCTGAACAACAATGATAGTTTTACACAGAATATTTTTAGTGAATATGCTGATATTTTCACAGACAAGCTTGGCAAACTTCCAGTCACATATTCCATGAAGTTAAACCACGAAGAAAGCCCAGTTGTCAGACCAGCAAGGAAAGTTCAGGTAGCAATGCAGAGGAAAGTAAAAACAGAGCTTGACAAAATGACGAATTTAGGTGTAATAACTCCAGTAAGAGAACCGACTGAATGAGTATCCTCCATGGTCGTAGCTCATAAAAAAAAGCTCAGATGATATTTGAATATTTATTGATCTGAGAGATTTAAACAAAGCACTTTAACATCCTCATCATCTGATGCATACAGTAGAGGAAGTAACTGCTTGCATGCCAAATGCCACTGTTTTTTCTGTCTTAGATGCAAAAAGTTAATTTTAACAAATTTTGCTAGATCACATATCTTCATTGTTAACCACTTTCAGTACATCATTTGTTAGATACAGATTTTTGAGAATGCCATTTGGGATAAATTCTGCCAGTGAAGTATTTCAACCTGTGATGAAACAAATTTTTTAAGGCTATCTGTGTGCCATAATAGTAGACGGCATTATTGTAGGGGGGAATGGCGAAGTCAAACATGATAGAAACATCAAGAAAGTTCACGTCTGTGCTCGTGTAGTAAGTCTTAAACTGAATCCTCCTAAATGTAAATTCCAACTGAAAGAAGTTACTTATGTGGGTCATTTGTTTACCAGTTCTGGCTTACAACCAGATCCATCTAAGCCAGCAGCAATTTTTGAGATGCCAGTTCCAGAAAATGTTACATCTTTGCAACATTTTCTTGGTGTGGTCAATTATTTAGGAAAGCTCATCCCAGACCTGGGTGAGCTTTCAGCACCACTACATGAGTTGACATGCAAAAATGTAAACTGGTTCTGTTTTGAACAACACCAGAGCATTTGATGTTCAGAAACAGAAAATTGCCAATCCACCCACATTGAGATATTATGATGTTCACAAGCCTGTAACTCTTTCTTGTGATTTTTCAAAGTATGGTCTTGGCACAGCATGTCTTCAGAAAGGCATACCAGTAGCCTATGCATTCAGCACTTTAACCCAAACTGAAATGCAGTATGCACAAATTGAAAAAGAGATTTTGGCAGTAGTGTTCGCATGTTCGAAATTCAATATTTATGGAAAACCTATTCAAATAGAGGCTGATCATCAACCTCTAGTGATGCTCCTGAAAAAGGCAATACATACAGCTCTAGCATGCTTGCAATGTATGATGTTAAAATTGCAAAAGTGCAATTTCAATATTGTTTATACAAAAGGCAAAGTTCTATACCTTCCTGATGCTTTGTCAAGAGCACCCAGACAAACAACAGAACAACATGATAATGAGACAGGAGACTTTGGACTCATGGAAGTCAGAATGTTTTCCTCATCACTTCTTGATGAACTCAGAAGTCATGCAGCTTCAGACCGAATTCTCCAGAAGCTGAAACATGTTATCAATCAAGGATGGACAGCATGACAAACCAGTCTACCACTTGACAGACTGAAGTATTTTCTTACCGAGACGAGCTAATGATAAAAGATGGAATCATCATTAAAGGTCCTAAAGTGGTACTTCCTAAAGCATTACAGCAGGAATATATCAAAATGTTACATTGTGGTCACCAAGGTATTGATCCAACCAAAAGAAGGCCAAGAGGCATAGTATTTTGGCCTTCTATGTCAAAAGATATACAGAAGGAAACTAGCATGTTCTATTTGCAACAGTACTAAATCACACCAACAAAAAGAACCACTTCAGTTAAACCAGATTCCAAAACTACCATGGTCGATGGTTACTACTGATATTTTCAAATGGAATGGTCAGCATTACCTAGTCTTATTCAAATTGGTTTTAAATTGACCTTCTTCCCAACTTAACATCCAGCACTGTCATTACAAATTTGAAGAGACATTTTTCTGTTCATGGTAGTCCACACAAAGTCATATCTAACAATGGTGCACAGTTTACAAGTCAGCAGTTGATTCCTGGGACTTTGTCCATGTTACTAGTAGTCCTGAGTATTCACAGTCCAATGGATTAGCTGACCATACAGTTCAAAGTGTGAAGTGTTTGTTGGTGAAATCCAGGAGAGATGGTACCAATGTTTTTTCTTAACCTACTTAATCTCAGAAGCATTCTTCGAGATCATTTCCTTGGTTCATCTTCTCAGAGATTGATGTCCAGACAGACTAGAATAACTCTTCCAGTCAGTAAACAATTGCTAATACCAAATGTAAATAACAACACGATGGTCAAGAATCAACTTTTGAAAAAAAAATGCCAGTCACAACAGTTGTACTACGATAAGTCCAGCAAACCTCTTAGACCATTAAGACAAGGTGATATCATGAGAATGCAGACATCTAAAGGATATGACTGAGTGGGAATTGTCAAAAATATTTCTGAAGAACTGAGATCTTACATCATACAATCTGATGAAATGGATTTCAGAAGGACTCAAAGACACATATCACCAGTCTCAGAGCCAGTGATACAGTAGATTGTCTGTGCCAGAGACTCTATTTCTCAGAGTGACTCTACACTTGTTTGAATTCCAAAGGACAGTGTACTTTCTTCAAGTAATCTTGATGTAACCCCCAAAGTTCCAATCGTAAAAGAATCCCCAGAGAATGCCCCTGTGGCTAAACCCAGTCAAAGTTTTTATGTAACCAAATTGGGTAGAATTTCCAGACCCAATCCAAGATACACAGCAACTTGCACTTGAATTAATTTGTTGTTAAATGTTGATGTGATATCTAGTATGTATAATGTCTTGTCCTCCTACTGCATGTCAAACAAATTAAAGATGGCAGATCTAGATCACTGTGTGTATTGTACCTAGTCAGCCACTGTAGCTAGATAGCACGTGCATATAAGTTACTGAGCATGTGCAAGATCATTGCCATTTTGTATAGTCAACTGAGAGTGAATGCAGGCATGAATGGAGATGCACATGCAAGTGTGTTTGAAGTAATGAGTCAGTCATTTAGCTTAAATATATGTTCCAGTTACAGCTCCTGATGTGTTTATGTTCAATAAACAACTTGAACCTATCACAGTGCCTCAGTGTCTCATTTGAATACAAGAGACATGCGACAGCTTATATGTATAGATATGGTGTCCAGGTCCAGGGACATAATCATTCCACTGTACTCAACTCTCATCAGGCCAGTCATTGAAAATAATGACAATTCAGTATGTACCTATCAAAACACTTTCCACAAATGAAGTAACCAGAGCATTTTTTCACTAAAATATCAAGAGCTTAAATCACAAAATCTATGTAGACTGTCTGAAAGTCTTGTCCCTCTTCTTGGTATCATTGAGATTGCTCTCATACAGAGCTCCAGCAGACCCTATCCTGACAGACCTAGTACACATTCACAAGTCCAGTGGTAGCATGAACACCTGCGGAAGGGATCTCAATCTCTTTTGCAACATAAATAGAACATGTTGGAGGGATAGGTATGTATCATAGAGAATACCCCTTCTACTAAATCTTCATCTACTCCATGTAAAGTAAAATACTTCTCTTACTCTGTTCAAATGTAATTTGGGTAAATGGATGGAAAACTGGAAATTTGCCTCCTGGTTTAGCACTCATGTTCCCCAAAGATAGGAGCAAGAAGTAAATGTCCTAAGATTTCCTGGTTCTGCTACCTCTGGGTTATTTGTACACAAAATATAAGGGCTAAAATCTACCATGGGAATATAAGGCCAGGCTTCTTAAGATCGTCACAGATCAGTAGCCTAGTAAATATCTATCAAACTATGAACCTCAAAACTTGTCTTTGCTCATCCGTTCCATATATTAGAAAATGCATGAATATCTGATTTCAGTGCAAAAGGAAGAGTTAAACAAGATAATTTGTTTCAGTCATTCACAAACCTAATCCTTCACCTTAGACAGAGCTTCAAACGAACCGAGGAACAAAGCAAACTGGATTTACAAGGCTATAGATAAGCAAGGATATTTTCAAGTTATGCATGCAATGGTTGTAAATTCAAATGAATGGGAAGAGTTCCTATAGTAGCTTGGATGTAGCAATGGAGAGACCTACTAGCCCCCTGGGTGCAGAAAACTTCTTTTCCTCCAGTAACATATAAGATGTTCTTCTGTTTTCTTTTTCTTTAATTTGAATAATATCTTAGTATCTAACGGAAATGGACATCCTGGACATTAAACAAAATGGCAGACATATGAATGCAATGTAAATGAAATAAAAGACAATGAAAATCAGGAAAAGAGCAAAACATGTAGTTAATGACTAAACATACCCAACAGTATCAGGTATCCACACAAACGTACCAACATAATGTGACAGAGATGTAAAGGGCACTGTAGTCACTTCAATATTGTAATCAAATCTGGGAAACTGCAAGTTGAAGGAAGGCACATTTCCCAGCTGTGCTGTGACCACTGTGGCTTTTGCAGAGTAATATTATTTTTGTCTGTCACACTGATGCATTTATAGTCCATCAAAAAACTCATACTGGGTAGCAATTCATGAAAGAGATTCAGCTAAAAGAATACCACACTTGCTTTAATACAGTTTTTATTGGACAAACAATAACAGTATATGGATTCCACCATTGATAACATTAAGTCACTGCAACATCTGACCATCATTTGAATGTACAGTATACATGCGCAACCATCTCAGTCCCAGAAATTAGATTATGTTAGTGTCTCACAGAACTTTTATGATCAGTAGCTCCTATGCAATGATTTTAACCAACATGGAGTATTAAAAGAAAGACTAAGGCACTAGTTGATGTATAGGTGCTATATGAAAAATCTAATAACCAAAGGTATAGCATATCAGTGAAGGAAGCTGGTGCTTGTAAATAAATGAATAAACATGAAAAAACATGAATATTAGAATTTATTAGTACTGAGTACTTTCATCTCTGCATGAGACTTCAGAATAAAATAGAGTATCCACAGTTTATATATATATATATATATATATATATATATATATATATATATATATATATATACTAAAAAACTTGACCTGTTATTTGATTTCCTAGAATTAAAGTTAATTGAATTAATTGTGTCAGGTTTGATTGAAATCAAGGGCTGAAAAGTTGTGAAGTATTGGTTTATTTACTATTTGACATTTTTTTAGGGAGTTTTAACTATTTTTATTATTTAAAAGGTATAGTTTGTTTTACTTACATCATGAAGTGTTTATAAGATAGTGGCGACATTTTTATTTATTTATTTATTTACTATATGTATTGTAGTTCACTTGAATAACAGTTTAAATTTAGTTCTTAATACTGGAAGCTCCAATGTCTGTTCAGCAGACACAATTAATTCAATTAAATACATTCTTTCATTAAGTCAATCTGAATAAATACCTTATAGACACTAAAAGCTCACCTATAGTGCCTGTGTTGTTTGCTGAATATTGTGAAGAACAGTCATATTATGTGCTATAAAAACACATGAAATTTATCTGCAAACATGAAGGAATATATTTATTTTCACAAATGTATATGTTTGGAAGTTGAAAAGTATAATTTTTAGTGAAACAATGCTGTAACTGCAAAAGCAAGAATTCACTTGCTAGAAAAAGATTTTGCAGAAAAGCGGAGGCTTTTGATCCTGACATTAAGTTTGTTCCTCACTGTGAGATGAATTACGTAGCATCTAAAGCAGTATAGTGTGCCAAATTTCTGAATGTTGCTGAAGAAAGTGTTGAAGTTATTTAACACTTTTACTTTTCTTGAAGCTGAGAAAGGCAACAATTAGAGAGAATTTTCAGCAATTAGTGGTAGCCTAGAAATAACATACAATTTATTCACCATTCATTCCTTACAAGGTCCTTCAGAAACTATAGATGCTTATGCTGTAGAGACATAAGACTGCAGATATGGTGAATTACATACATCACCAATAAAAGTTAGCTTTTTCAGAGGCATGTATGTATACACAACAGGTTAACTTAATGGTATACAGTTAAAATGATTTACCAAGAAAATGCATCTGTGCAACTTAACAAGCCCTTACTATGTCTAGACAATTCAGATTCTGTATCCAAGCTCAAAAAAAATTCCCTTAGTTACACCCATTTGCTCACCCAGTATTTCTGATAGAGGACTCTGTAGGGCATTGTTAAAGTCTGCCAGCTCTTTACACTCCTAAAACATATGTTGCCAGTTCCCTTCTTCTCCCTCATCACATCTCCAATGTTTTTCATCTACCTGAGTAAAAATTCTTTGGAGTCTGCTCGAGGTATAAAAATACCAATGCAAGCACTTCCAAACAAATATCCTAAATTTTCTAGACTTTTTTTACTTATTTGGGAGCCATACGTATGTCCCCCATTTGCTTTCTTCTGAAGAGTCACTCTCTCTTTCCAGTCTTTTCTTAACCTCCTCTGATTCATTCTTATAATTATCAAGCAATATTTTATATGCCCTACTAATTATCACTTTTTAAGTAACTGCAGCTTCTGTTCTAGATTCAGCTAAAAACTCAGTGTTGTACAATATTGTCCAGATTTATAGCATAGAGGGAAAAAAACCTGAGTATGACCCAGAAGACCCTTTTCTGGACAGTGACTCTGCTGCTGGAAGATCCAGGCAGGGCAGAGTGAGAATGAATGGTTTATACCTGCTCAGCCATCCAGAGGGAAGAGAAATGGTAGTTGTATTTAGGTCACCTTGGTCAATATCAGTGGCTGCAGGACCAGGAGATGAGCTTGGTGATCACGTGCTGCTGACAGTAGCCCTCATGAACTATATGTTGGAAAATGCATACATAAGGGAGGGCATAGGATGTCCACTGATGATGCAAGGACAAATATCAGCCATTAGGGATGGGGCTTCATTGCCAAGATGCTGGTGGAGGGGGTAAACACTACAATGGCAGCATGTATGAAAATCCCTTGACCCACTCTCACCCTCACAGGAGACATACCCTGGATGGGGGATAGAATGTGCTAGACTTAATAAAGGGTGGCTTGATGGTCAGTAAGTAGGGTGGGAAACAACATCTAAAAAATAATTTGTATAATCTGTGCTTTAAAGATTCCCTGATATATTGAGCATAAAAGATTTACCAAAAAGCATGAATAATTGCTTGAAGAAGAACTAGAGATTTCTGGGGTAATAAAGTAATTGCCAATGACAAAGGAAAAAGTGAAATAATTTAAGAGATGTTTTGTTTGTTTGTGTCTTTCGGCTTTTCCCGGTTAGGGGTCGCCACAGCGGAACTCAGGTCCGCTAATGATTGGCAGTAGAGTTTTACGTGCTGGCTTGCCGGGCCTAACGCACAACCTTCAATGAAGGAATGCCCATTCACACATGTCGCCACACAGAAGATGCTCTAACTGAGAATCGAATGGTCAACATCTAACTGTAAGGCAACAATGCTACCAGATACTAAATTAGAAATGCAATTACTAAAAAAGTTACAATGTGATGAAGGTCTGCTCAAAAAGCTCCATTAAGTAAAGAAATGCAGTCTTAGTTTTCTTAAGTTATGTCCTAGGCTTAATGATGAAAGCTGAGAAAATAATGAGTGACAACTAGAGACAATAAAATGCAAAAAGAAAAAAAAAAAAAGAGCAAGATACATATAATGCAATCGCCAGGAATCCTAAGTCAGAGTAAGTACTGCATAGGTGTATCAAATGTGGTGTATGCTATAATACCACATTTAAATAATATCTTCCATTGTCATCCTGGTAGTGAAGAACATACTTGTTCATACAGCAAGCAGAGATTTGTTTTCAGTTCAAACATGCCACATGTTTTATATGCTATTGATCATTATTCTAGTTATTCTGAAACAGCAAACTGACCCACACCACAAGATCATCTGTGCTTATCACATCAAAGTCTGTATGCTCTAAACCTGATGGTGTTATATTTCACAGTGATCCAAAATAGCAAAGGCAGGGATTCAGAGCATTTGTGCATGAATGGGACTTACGACATGTAATATTCATAGCTGATGGACAAGTACTAACAACTATCCAAACAGTAGTAATCTAATGAAAAAGAGTGGTAGCAATGGCTATGAGGATTATCATTTCACAGTCTTGGAATATAAGAATAAAGGTACCTGACTTCTCACCACTGTAGCTGTTAAAGAGCACAGGCTAAAAGTTGAAAAGCATATTGCCTGCTTCAGCTGTTTTCCTGTTGATCTAAAATCAACGCATAGCAAATCAAATGCTAGAGAGAAGTAAGCTGAAGTAGTTGGTAAAATAGCTGAACCAAGGATGTTCTTGTTCATTGGAAAAAATGGAAAGCGTTATAAAATATATTAGATTTTTTTATTTATATTAGTTGATATATTTGTATTTATTTGTTATTTGAGTAGGTTAACTTGTTCTACTTGAACCTTTTTCGGCTGTTAATCAGGCTATATGCTCAAGGTTAAATGCAACATATATACAGACAATTTAGTGACACCAACCAACCAACCAACATATATGTGCATAGGTTCATAAGTGAGTATTAGTCTAGCTGCCCCTGAGGACCATTTTTAGCCTAGCCAATTTCCCTTTTGGTGCTTGAAATAACCATTCCCATTTGTTTATGGATTGGCCTTACCAATCCTATGGTTGATAATTATATATATTACCCCTAATAAGAATAACTGGGATCATACCATAGATAATTTGAGGGGACCCATGCATGAAATAAAGCATTTAGGAGCTGCCTCTGTCCATTAGCAGTACAGGGGCAGTCCTGGGTTAAATTTTCTGTTTTTCATCCATAGATCCAAGTTACACTCGAATATGGACAGGGATGATCTTTGTTTTATGTGGATGGGGAGTCTGTTCCAGAGCAGCAATATCCTCTGCAGTATACCTGTCCTTCCATACTGTTCCATTGATGTTGTAGTAGAGGTTTTGATTGCTAGACCAAATATTTCTGATACTATTTGACTTGCTGATGTATAGTAAATCCATCAGTATTTGGTTAGAGGATGCTTTGTATGCCAGACACAGTTCAGCTCTTAGAGTCTGCAGGATACTGGGTATAGTGACAGGGCTTTGAGTCTGTCCATGTAGGACATGTTGTTTAGGCTTTGTATGCTTTTGGTGAGGTATCTCTGTGGATGTTCTAGTTGCTGCATGTGTTTGGATAGATACATGCCAAGGGAAGCATTATATTAAATGATTGGTCTAATGAGGGCTGAGTAAAAGGGGACAATGACACCCCTAGATCTAGACACAATCCCTTTGTTTATAAGCTGTGCAGTATAGTAGGACTGTATTACAACAATAGACACATGTTGGGCAAAAGTTAGGTCACTGTCCATATAAGTTCTCAAACCACAATTAACTGGATCAGATCTTAGGCAAGTATTGTCAATGTGGTAGTTCCCTAGTGTAGAGGACTTTCCAAAGGATACAGTAATGCAGTTTTGGCATTTAGTTTCAGTTAATGACTTTGGCACCAATTGTTTATTTGGAACAAACCTTCATGCATGATGAATAAGTCATTTGGGGATTCAATGACTTCTCCTAGCTTGCAGTCATCTGCAAACTTAGTCAGCCAGAGCCCTTTGATATTAGCTTTTATTTCATCAAAGTGGATGCCAAACAGGAAAAGTCTCAGCACAGAACCTTGAGACTCCACTGGTGGCTGGTCTCTTTGTGGAGGTAACTTCCCTTATACTGATTTTCTGCATCCTGTAAAGCAAGGT
The DNA here is from genome assembly GCF_019279795.1 of Protopterus annectens. Taxonomy (NCBI): domain Eukaryota; kingdom Metazoa; phylum Chordata; order Ceratodontiformes; family Protopteridae; genus Protopterus; species Protopterus annectens. The sequence continues at coordinate 1,213,496,587 of NC_056739.1, forward strand.
CAAAGTCTACTGTTTCTTGTATGGATTAAGAAATAGCTTGTCTTGGGCAAAATCCAGAAAGCCTCAACATTCTGTTGAGACAGAGACAAATCCAAATTTTCCTCTCTAACAGCAAAGCCCAAGGAGGCCAAACAGGGAAAGAAAATTCACAAAAGATTTAGAAACTGGTCTCAAGACTGCACATGGATAACACAATTATACAGATGGGTCCACCCCTAAACCTGAAGACTGGGACTGCTGGGGCCAAATATTTGGCAACACCTTGGGTACTATTGCCAGTTTTGAGGAGCAAACCAAAAGTTTTATTCTCCCACCTAAAGCCTAAAAAAGCCCCTGTGAGGCTTGAAAACATGAATGTGCTAATGTTTATAATTAATATCCATTATAAATATCCAAGTCTTCCAGGGGAGGTGGAAAACTAGATACTACAGCATAACAAATCTTCCAGGGAAGGAGGGGAACCAGATACCGCAGTGTTGCCATCTTAAACATTCTCACCATATGTGCCTGTTGAGAATAGAGAGATGCAGAAATGGCTGACAAATATCTCACTTTCTGGTGTAATGATAGCATATTCTTCTGAAGTGACAAGAGGCTGTATCTGTGACTGCTTGTCTATCAGAAGTGCTTCTGCCCTAATCAAAAAGAAGGGCTTGGATGCCTTCAGAGCTAATTGGGGTAGAAGTCTGGCTGAAAACTGTCTGATATAATTTTCTCAGAATTCCACTGTTGCATCATATATGATAAAATGGCTTTCCAACATCTCACAAATCTGGTAGGAAATGGGCGAGTAAAGGAAAATAGAAACCAACAGCTCTGGATAAGAAACCCAAGGACTCATTTACTAGCATTATTATTATCTGAAAGGGGTTCTTGAGCTAGAGACATTCATTCTCCAGTAGCCCCCTGCCCATATTATTGATGTGGAAGAGACCCGCTTCCAAGGCCTACTTTGAAAATTAATAGAACTTTCAAAAAGAATATTGATCAAAGGACCTGTTACAATAAAAAGCCACCTTCCTGTTGTAAGCTCTAAAAATACAAGAAAATGTGCCACACACGTCAGCTGTGCCACCTTCTCAGCCAGCTCTGTTCACCGCTGCAACCCTTAGACTCACTCCACTGTCCTACCATACCATCTGTTCCCACCCACACCCACTTCAGCTAAACTTATACTATTCTGTCCCCCACCACCTGAAACAAAACAACCTGCCAAAATTCACTGACACATCCAACTGGCTTAACTCCTCAACTTGCAGACTCATATCACAGGTCCACCTAACTTACTTCTCTCAATGTACTTCAACAAAAATAGCCTATAACTTGCACCCAGCTAACTCTGTCTTCCCTTAACGTAAGTATAACATGCTGTTCCTCCAGTTTACTTTCACAATTATACTAATCATACTCACCAATGCCACATCCTACCACACTCCCCTTCTCCCATCACTCTATTTTCTCCAACTCTATACTCCTAGTCAATAAACACCCATCAGCTACAGAGTTCACACAGTTTCTACCCATTAGGAACACAGACCCTATTCAGTCACAGCTATATCAAAGGGAACTACCAGACCCATATACCAGTATCAGACCTAAGAGATAAACATAAAAAAATGGTACACCTTCTCTCTCCACACTTCCACTCTCCCACTCCGTGGATACATCCACCAAAACCCTGGACCATCCCTCAAACCAACCAAACCTCATCTAACACATCAGCTTTCACTATTACAAACACACAACCCACTAATCCTAACCACAACATACTATTAATGCACATAATCCTCATAAGGATGTACAACAAAATTCCAGCTCTACATGCATGCATTGAAGCACACAACCCAGGCATTTTAATCATCACTGAAACTTGTCAGAAACCAAACACTAAACATGAAGAAATCCTTCCTGAAGGATAGAATATAATAAGAAATGACAACATATATGAAAAAGCTGGATGGGTTGCAATGCTTTTTAAAAACATACTAAACATCACCAGATACACACTGACTCACCCCAACTATCCCAACACAGAAATATCTGTTGCCCTCTTACACCTGACAAGCACAAAACTGTTTGCATTGCTGCCATATATGTTCCCTTAGGCAACAACATTCCCATTCTCAAAGACATCCTTCAATGGTTTTCCACTAATGTAAGTAAGGAAACTAATATACTTGGTGTCTCTTGTCTCATACATTCAAAAAAGATGATGATGCTGTGTATGGGTTCAAGGTATTTATTGTACATAAACACTGTCAGGAACTGTAACTGGAACATATATATATATATATATATATATATATATATATATATATTCGAGTTAACTGAATCACACATCACTTCAAACACACTCGCATGTGCATCACCATTCATGTCTGCATTCACTCTGACTACAAAATGACACTGTTCTCGCACATGTTCACTACTTATATACACATGCTATCTAGCTGCAGTGGCTCAGTAGGAACATTACACATAATTATCTGCATCCTCCCTCTTTGATTTGTTCAACATGCAATAGAAGAACAAGGCAATGTATATGCTAGATAACATTTCAATATCAACAACAAATCAGACTCAAGTCCAAGTTACTATGTATTTTGGATTGGGTTTGGAAATTCTACCAGATCTGGTTATATACAAGTTTTCATTGGGTTTAGCAACAGGGACAGTCTCTGTCAAATACTTCTCAATATAAACTTCAGGGATAACATCAGGATTATTTGAGGAAAATACACTGTCCTGTGAAATGAGAACAAGTGTAAGGCCACTCTGTGAATAGAGTCTTTGGCACAGGCAATGTGCTGTGTCACTGGTTCGGAAACTGGAAGTACATGTCTTTGGTTCTTTCTAAAGTCTATTCCCTTCAACTGAGCAATATAAGACCTCAGTTCCTCACAGACATTTTTGATAATGCTCACTCGGTCATAAACTTTGGTTATTTGCATCCTTACGATTTCTTCTTGTCTTAGTGGTCTAAGGTCTGCTAGATTTATCATACTATGACTTTTGTGACTAATGTTTCTTCAAAAGTTGGGTTTTGATCACTTTGTTGTTCTTTGCATTTGGAATCAATAGTTGTTTACTGATCGGTAAGGATCATAGGATCATCGGAAGTTACTAGGCTATTGGCCCTGAGGCCCTTATAAGCCTAGCCAAGAGTTTAACCCATGTTTAGGCAAGTCAGCACCCAAAGGTTGTTCTTGTCTGTCTAGACATTAATCTCTGAGCAGCTGAACCGAGTAAGTTATCTCGGGGAATGTTTCTGAGATTGAGAAGTTTATAGAAAATATCGGTACCATCTCTCTTAGACTTCTCTAACAAACATTTTGCACTTTGGTCTGCACGCTCAACTAATTCATTGGACTGTGGGTACTCAGGACTACTAGTAACATGGATAAAGTCTCAAGCCTCAGCAAATTTCTTAAACTGCTGACTGGTAAACTGCGTACCATTGTCAGATACAACTTTGTGTGGACTACCATGCACCAAAAAATGTTTCTTCAATTTTGTAATAACAGTGACAATGTTAGATTAGGAAGAAAGTCAATTTCAAACCAATTCAAGTAAGAGTCTACTAACACTAAGTAATGTTGACCATTCCATTTGAAAATAGCAGTAGCAACCATTGAACATGGTAGGTTAGGCATTTGGTTTAGCTGTAGTGGTTCTATTTGTTGGTGCAGTTTAAGTACTATTACAAAAAAAAACATGCTAGAGTTTTCTTCTCTATATCTTTTGACATAGAAGGCCAAAATACTATGCTTCTTGACACTCTTTGGTAGAATCAGTACCTGGGTGTCCACGATGTAAGATCTTGATATATTCCTGTTGTAGCACTGTAGGAATAACTACTTTAGGACCTTTCATGATGATTCCATCTTTCATCATGAGCTCATCTTGGTAAGGAAAATATTTCTGGCATCAAGTGGTAGACTGTTTTGTCACACTGGCCATCTTTGATTGATAACATGTGTCAGCTTCTGCAGAACAGGGTCTAGAGCTATGTGTTGATCAACACATGTTGAGGAAAAACTTTTGAATTCCATGATGTCAAAGTCTGGTTTCTCATTGTCATGCTGTTCAGTTGTTTGTCTGGCTGCTCTTGACAAAGCAACTGGAAAGTATAAATATTTCCCTTTTGTGGAGACAATATTAAAATTGTACTTTTGCAATTTTAACATCATGCTTTACAGGCTTGCTGGGGCTGAACGTGTTGGCTTTTTTAGAATTGTCACTAGAGCCTGGTGATCAGTCTCTATTTGAACAAGTTTGCCATAAATATAATCATTGAACTTCGAACATGCAAACACTACTGCCAAAAGCTCTTTTTCAATTTGTGCATACTGCTTCTCAAGTTGGGTTAAAGTTCTGGACACATAGGCTACTGGTATGCCTTCTTGAAGACATGCTGCACCAAGACCATACATTGAAGCATTACATGAATGAGTTACAGGTTTGCGAACATCATAATATCTCAAAGTGGGTGGATTGGCAATTTTCTGTTTCAGAACTTTCAAATGCTCTCTGGTGTTATTCTAACCAGGATGACCAGTTTATATTTTTGCATGTCAACTCACATAATGGTGCTGAAAGTTCACTCAGGTCTGGGATGAACTTTCCTGAATAGTTGACCATACCAAGAAAATGTAGTGAAGATGTGACATTTTCTGGAACTGGCATCTCAAGAATTGCTGCTTGCTTAGATGGATCTGGTTGTAGCCAGAACTAGTAAACAAATGACCCACATAAGTCACTTATCTCAGATTGAATTTAGATTTCTGAAGATTCAATTTAAGATTCACTTCATGTGCATGGTCTAGAATTTTCTTGGGGTTTCTATCATGTTCGTCTTCACCATTTCCCCCTACACTAATGTCACCTACTAAAATAACACATGGATAACCTGAAAAAATGTGATTGATCACATGGTGAAAGATTTCACCGGCAGAATTTATCCCAAATGGCATTCTCAAAAATCTCTACCTTCCAAATGGTGTACTGAAAGTAGTTAACAATGAAGATTTGTAATCCAGCAAAATTTGCCAAAATTAAATTTTTCATCTAAGACTGAAAAAATAGTGGCATTTTGCATGAGAGCTGCTACTTCTTCTACTGTGCACATCGGGTGACAAGGACGTTTAAGCACTTTGTTTAGATCTCTGGGATCAATACATATTCAGATATCATTTGAGTTTTTCTTATCAGCTATGACCATGGGGGATACCCATTCAGTTTGTTCTTTTACTAGAGTAATTACACCTGAATTCACCATTTTGTCTACTGCTGTTTTTACTTTACTCTGCATTGCTACTGGAATCTTCCTTGCTGGTCAGACAACTGGGTTTACTTCATGGTGTAACCACATGGAATATGTGACTGGTAGCCTGCCAAGCTTGTCTTTGAAAATATCAGCATATTCACGAAAAATATTCTGTGGAAAACTATCATGGTTGTTCAGACTTATATGGCAGACTTCCTTATTGAATGAAATCAGTCCCAGTCTGAAACTACCTTTGAGGCCTAACAATGACTGCATGTGTCTTTTGACTATGTAAAAATGCAAGTCATAGATGTTTCCAGCAAAATGGCATGTGAAAACTACTGTGTCATCAATCTGAATCTCTTCACCACTATAAGCAGCAAGTTTTGCACACTTTGCTGAATCAAGTTTTTCACCAGCTTTCACTTTGGCAAACATTTGTGCTGATATAACATTGCACTTGGATCCAGTATCTACTTTAAGATCTACAGGTTTCCCATTAATCTGAACAGTACAAAATATTTCACCCTTTGCTGCTAGATTACCAGTGGTCGATAGTTTACTGAATTAACTGTTTCATCAAGCACAGATACACCATCAACATAAAAAGTTTGCTCGTGGCTTTCTAACTGTTCTACTTGCTTCTTTGGATGCTCTCTTTTAATAAAAGGTTGTGATTCTTTAGACTTACAAAGCCTTTTGAAATGATTCCACTTTTTACATTTGTGACATTGCTGACCAAAAGCTAAGCACTTTTCTCATTTAGGTTCATAGTTACCTCCACAATTATGACAGTTAACAATACGATTACTTGTAGCTGCCCCATTCAGTTTATGGATAGGGGTAGGTGGTGGCACAATCTTTGGTTTACATCTCTTATTCATCTTAGCTCTGTGTCTTACACTATCAACATTCGGACTTGTAGACACTGTATGAGAGACAGCATGCATACTTTTCTCAGTCATAAACATATTTGTGTGTTTTTCTGTAAACTCATATATTTGACAAATCTCTATAGCTTTGCTCAGCATTAAATCACTTTCTTGAATCAAAATCTTTCTCACTGCATCATTAACACCACACACAAATCTGTCCTTTGTCAATTCATCTCACAAATCACCAAATCTGTATGTTTTTGCTTTATTTCTCAAATCAGTAATATATGCTGCTATACTTTCACCAGATTTTTGATTTATTTTGTAATATATGTGCTTTCCATCGTAATATTTGTTTGAGGGTTATACATTTCTCTAAATTTACATGTTAAGCACTCAGGGTCTCCCAACATTTCAGCCTGTATCACAATATGGTGGTTCTCCCCCTCCCCTGCATACATAGAAGGTGTATACACAAATGAGCGTTTCCTGTCAATGGCTTCTGACCCTGCTAAATTAAGAAGTATGAATGCTCTAGTATATGCGTCTTTATCAGAAAAAGCAGCCTGTATGAACATATTGTATTCTTGTTCAAACGCAATATGTTTAAATATAAGCATGGATCAGGTACTTATGTTCAATGCACAACAGTCTCTTTGAAAAGGCTTCACTTTGACACTGCAAACACTGCAAACATTCCAGAAATGTTGGACACTTTGTATAGCTTTAGCCAATGTAAAAAAGTAGTACATTGCAAAACAATGTTGTTGTTTTAGCCCATTTGTACATCTTAAACATTTTCTGAACTGTTTTAACCATGTCTGTAATTTTTTGCACACTTTTATCTGTATGTCACAATTTCAGACATTTCATTTATCGTAGTAATTATTTCAACCATTTTGATTGCTTCACCTCACATTTGGCAACTGAAAAATCATTTAAATGAATTTAAGTCCATTTAAATATTTGCTGAACTGTTTGTGAGTTCACTCCAGTATATTTCTCCACTTCTAACCATGCGCCTCATTGCTTGTGTGTTGCTTCAACTTTGGATCCCTTTCTGGCTCCTTGTCATTTTAGACATGTTGTTTCTGACACCATGTTGCTTGCCTCATGCATTCAAAAGAGACGATGAAGCAGTGTATGGGTTCAAGATATTTATTGTACATAAACATTGTCAGGAACTGGAACATATATGTTTAAGTTAACTGATTCACACATTACTTCAAACACACTTACATGTGCATCTCCATTCATGTCTGCATTCACTCTGACTATACAAAATGGCACTGTTCTCGCACATGCTCAATACTTATATGCATGTGCTATCTAGCTATTGTGGCTCAACAGGAACATTACACATAATGATCTACACTTGGGGATGTGAATACAGACTATTTACTTGTAAACACTTACTTCTCTACCCTCTCTACTAACCTGTTCAATTGTACACAAGTAATCACCTCACCCACTAGAATTGACAAACCCAGTAACAGACACTCACTACTAGACTGGATCCTTACTACCTCACCCTCAAACATAAACACCTTTCGTTGTTTCCGAGACATCAGTTAGCATTTCTGCACATTTATTACAAGACAAACTAATAACACCCCCAAATGTACAGTATTAAAACAAGTACATGGACTCTTCTCTTCTAACAAAGACATCTTTATAAACTACCTCTCCCAATACAACTGGAATACTCTACAAACCTAACATTAGGAGATGTTGTTACTCATTTCATTAATACATTTCCTAACATATTAAAGGAGTTAACTACCATAAGAACAAAAAGAACCAAAAGTAACCCTGCTCCATGGCTTAACAAAGAGGCCAAATAGAGACAAAGCCTGGAAGACATGGTATAAAGAAGAACACCAAGACCAAAAGAGAAGTCCACTGCAGCAAACCGTGTTCGATAAAAATCCAATAACAAACCAAAAAAATGAACAACAGAAACGTTCACTTATTTAATAAAACAAATTCAAATAAAAGTCAAGCTTTTGGGATTCCCCTTCTTCAGTGCTTACAAAAAACAGTTTCATAAGAACATTTAAATAATTAAGACTCACAGATCATATGACACAGCCAGTCAATAAAATTAAAATACATATTAAACAATAAGCAACAAAAAACATAAATTATTAATGCAACATTAATTGTTTCTTATGCAGCTTTGCTCTTATTTGAATTTGTTTTATTAAATAGGTGAAAGTTTCTGTTGTTTGTTTTTTTGGTTTGATAAAGAAGGAACACAACAAAATTGGCAAATGTTTAGACAACTTAGAAATCGATGTAAACAACTCAAACTAGATAAAATCGCATTCTTTCACCCACTTCAAGGTAAACATCACCACCATTCCAAGCAATTCTGGACAACCATAAAAACCTCATTATACTCCTGTTAAACCAACACCCCATCTCCTACCACAATGACACAGAACCCATACCCACCCAATTCGCGATACACTTAATTCAATCTGTCCTCTCTCTAACAGAATTTAATCCACAATTCTAGCTCTCTATCCATACCAATAACACTCACCAAAAACCTTTCTTTTCTTTCCACCAAATACCTACCTCAACTATCAAAAAAGACCTTCAAAAACTGAAGACCACTGCACCAGCTGATAACAGACTCCCTTCTGAGTACCTTAAGTTAGCTGCCGGTGTCCCTGCATACCCCATCTTAATACTCATAAATAGATCTATCACAAAAAAATATGTACCCAGTATCTGGTAAAAAAATCACTTATTATATCACTTCACAAAGGTGAATCAACCACATATCTCTCCAACTACCATTCCATTGTAATTCTCTCCCCTCAAAATCTTAGAAAGATGCATACACTCCCAACTTCTAACCCATCTCTTAAATGACAAATTACTCTCTCCCACGCAACATAGCTTTTGACCACATCACAGCACAACAGCAACTCTGCTTAGTTTCTTAGAAACCATAAATACCAACGGAAACAGTGATAACCTAATATCCTCCCTGTTCCTGGATCTGTCAAAAGCATTTGACACAGTATCCCATCAATACCTAATCAATGAACTATCTACCCTATCACTGTCTAATTCAGCTCTTATTTGATTCTGTAGCTATCTCTCCAACAGACAACAAACCATAAAATGGAATCAGGATCTATCCCCCTTCCTTCCTTCCTGTTTCTTTTGGTGTACCACAGGGGTCAATTCAAGGAAAAGTACCTTTCAATATTTTCACAAATAACCTGCACAAATCCAGCAAACCCGCTACCTTAGTACAATATGCCAATAATGCCACTATCATCTGCTCAGCCTCAAACCTTCAATGTGTCAGCAAATGACTCAAGATTCCTTCACTTCCACAGAATTATGTCTAAAGGCCCATCGGCTAATCCTAAATGCCAAAAAATGCAAAATGAATGCTTTTCACACCCAGATCACTTTCAACAACCAGGGCACCCTTTAATATTCAACAACCACCACCACCATAGAAACAGCAACAAATACCAAACTAGTAGGAATTATAATAGACAATAACCTAAAATTTGACCTGCATATCACACAGGGCATCAAGAAAACTCACCAAAAACTGGGTTCCTGTACTGAAGCAAACCCTACCTTACAGACTCATCAAGAAAATCCCTAGCATCATCCTACCTTCTTCCGTCCTTTCTCTATGCATCACTCATATTAACCAACATTCAAGCCACCCTACTATATAAATTAGTGGCATGCTTTAAAACAATAGCCAAATCTGTAGCCAATGCATCCTGCCATACACACCACTACTTAACACTAAAGCATCCTACTGTACACACCATTGCTTAACACTAATGCATCCTACCGTACACACCACCGCTTAACACCAATGCATCATACAGTACACATGCATCCTACCGTACACACCACTGCTTAACACTAATGCATCCTACCGTACACACCATTGCTTAACACTAATGCATCCTACTGTACACACCACTGCTTAACACTAATGCATCCTGCCATACACACGATTGTTTAACACTAATGCATCCTACCGTACACACCACTGCTTAACACTAATGCATCCTACTGTACACACCACTGCTTAACACTACTGCATCCCACCATACACATCACTGCTTAACACTAATGCATCCTACCGTACACACCACTGCTGTAGCATAGACTAGATTCAGGCCTGCTGAATCTAGCTTTGTTTGTATAACTTGAGCACTAATCCAGGCCATCTTTTTTGGAGAAGGTTCCCCTGCACCCTAGTGGCAGGAGTGTGCAGTTAGAACTTGTCTGATTGAAGACTGCTGGAAAAGGGCTCATTTTTTAGTTTTTTTACTGGTTAATTGGGTAATTTGTTTAAATCGGTTTGCTCGTTTTCTATTTTTATAAAAAAAAATTGCACTTTATTCATCTGCTTTTACTGTAATTGTGTTTCTTCCCATTTTATTACCTTATTTTGCTTGTGCTTCTTCTTAAAAGTACTCAGTTGTATTATTCTGCTGCAGTTATTACTGCTTGGTAGTAGCCTGATTAAATTGTAACTGTTATTCTAAGCCTTTTGGTTTAAGCACTTGGGCTTCAAACCAGTTGTTTTACATTAAGAAGGTTTGTGGACTGCATTGTTGTGGCAGGGCAGGTAGCTTACATCCTTCTAAGTTGGGAATTGCTGATTGAAGGCTCATTGTCTGTTATTCTAAAAGCGCATTAGTTCTGGTTTAAACACTTGGGCTTCAGGCCAGTTATTTTACATTAAGAACATTTGTGGTCTGCACTCTAGTGCGAGCAGAGGCTAGATTCTGCCCATCTGAGCTGGGAATTTCTGGTTAAAGACTTATTGTGCCTGCTTATTTGAACTGTTTCTTTCTGAAATTTGTGTACCTTGTTTGCTGTGGCCCAGAAGGTAGTAGTTTATTTGCCATTTTGGGCTAATTTCTATCTCTTTTATTTCCCTGCTATAAAAAACACATTTGCACAGTTTTTTTGTGCTTGTATTCAGCTCAGGAAGTGCCTGCCAGCTGTCCTGCAGAGTTCTACAGCAGCAGAGAGTCAAAAGAGAGACTTTGGAATGATTATCATTTTTCTGCATTTTCGTACTGTCTTTAACTAATTCTGCCTAAAATGCCACTTTTTTAGCATTTCTGTGATTTAAAAACTTGTTTCTGCTACATATTGTACTTATTTGCTGCCTGCACTTGAACTAAGTCATTTTTGTGTTTAAATAATCTGTTTAACTGTTGTAGGCTACACACTAAAGTGTGATAGCCATTTCTGTGCATTTAAAGTGTTTTTTTATTGTATCTGCTTTATTTTTTGAAAAAAAAAAAGTATATATATATATATATATATATATATATATATATATATATATATATATATATATATGTATATATATATATTTGTTTCCCACCTTTCTGAACTAGTATAGTCCAGTTTCAGGTTATTGCTGAATTCAGGGCTGTGTTACAAGTTTCTGTGTTTCCCATACCTTACTTGGATAGAAGGAAGTTTATCTGTTCACCTGTGAGAGAGGGGAGCTTTGAGCAGACTATCTGTCCTTGGAGGAGTGGTTTCAGCCCAGACGTTAGTAGTTTATTAGCCACTTTGGGCTACTTTCTATCTCTTTCATTTCCCTGCTATAAAAAATGCATTTGCACGGTTTTGTGCACCGGGCAGCGCCAGTTAGCTAGGGTTAAACTATTCCCGGCTCCACAAAGTCTACTCTTCAATTTTTCCCTTGGAACTAGACAAACTTTCAACTTAAGCACTCAGACCATTCATTTCACAGCCAAACACTTGCTCAAAACTCATAGCAAGCACTAATTAACCCTAGCACTAGACCACCCCTATACTGTCCAGAAGGACAAGGCTCTCTATTCGTCCCTACCAGCCAGTCAGTAAAACAGCTCACTTTACCTATTCAGACATGTCCTAAGGGCAGTTTCAGGTGTACTCTCCAGTACAACTGGTGAATCTGGGCATTTCTAAGGCAATGTACAACTGCCTCATGTACACAGACAACCCTCTCCTCCTACCACCAAACACCAATATATGCGAGACATGCAATTATACAGCCAAACTGGAGGCAAAGCTCTCTCAACCCAAGACTGGAACAGACAGTCAAGAGGAGAAGGGAAATACTTGCAACACACCACCAGTCTTACATAGACCAACTAAAACAACACCGGCAAATAACATACATAAATACACGAAAACATACTCGGAGGCTCTTAATAAAAATCTGCAAAAGCAACAGAGACCTCCAAATCAGACACCTAATCAACCTCCACATCCCATCACAAACCATGAAACACATACTTCACATAATCAGTGTGCCACGCAATCACAGCCCTTAAGGCAAAATAACATACCCAACACACTAGTATTAGACGACTCTATAGTCAGGCACACTGATGTCCCACTAACTAGGCTGGACAAGGAGAAGGTTACAGTTAGCTGCCTGTCGGGTGCCAGGATCTGCCACATAACACAAGCACTCAGGTCACTCCAGAACAAGTACAAATAAGACTCTGTCATTATCCATGTTGGTGTGAATGACCTGAGATGTACCTCCCTGGACTACATGAAAACAGACATGGAAGAGCTCTCTGATCACGTAGCCCAGGCCGGTATGACCCTGACTAGCATCTTGCCCTCACCAAGAATGATGCCACAGTATAAAGAAAAAATGATCAATTTCAACAATTGGCTAAGTTTCTGGTGTCATTCAAAGGGGATCCAGTATCTGTCCACCTGGGATGACATGCTTGACAATCCACGTTGCTTCACAAGAGATGGCTTGCACCTGTCACCCTTAGGCTTTTGAATACTGGCCAAGGCTTTTGCCACCCCCATAGTGCCTTTTTTAGGCAAGGCTCAAAAGACAAACCCACCACTGTAAATAGCACAAGTAACCAGAAACTGAGGGTAATGCTACTCAGCGCTAAACCTCAAAATGCATGCATTCGAGGCACTCCTCAGTATGGAGAACATCGATATCTGTGCAGTAACAGAAACCTGGTTTAAGGCTCCAGAGAGCACCCCAACACTACCAGGCTATAACTCGTACCATACTTTTCGGCCACAGAACCCAGACCGAAACACAAAAGGTGGAGGTGTATCTATATTCATCAAGGATACCCACACCTCCAGGTTAGTGGTGCAGCACGATGCCTCAAAGATCATCCATGTGCAACTAACAATGGGCAAAACTGCAATTCAAATTGTAGCTTGCTACAGATCACCCAACATGACCCAGGACCCCTATTCCGCATTTCTGGAGACACTGGAAAATATGAAGGTCCTACCAAATGCCCTAATATTGGGTGATTTCAATTACCCAAACATTAACTGGGACAACTACTCAAGTACTAACTCCCTTGCCCAATGCTTCCTAGAATTTATAAACTCGAACGGTCTGGATCAACTGGTCAACACCCCCATCAGAGGTGACAACATATTGGACCTGGTCATCACCAACATGGGCGACCGGTGTTCCACACTGGAGGTCAACCTCTCATTGGTTAGATCAGACCATAAACTAATCACTCTGGATATCCACGTTCTGCCCCCAGCCCCCAATCAAGGAAACCACAGTGAAAAAATTTTCAAAAGCAAACTTCACGTTACTTAAAACTGAGGTGGAAAGGTTCACAGCCCCCATGCTAAAGGACAATGCTGTCCATACTGCTGAATCCCTTACAAAAGCACTCTATGAGCACCTGCAAGAATGCATGGATCATGCTATCCCAAGCAAAACCAAGACTCACTCCTCCAAGAGAAGGAAACCAGTCTGGTGGACCCCTGCCATAAACAAGCTATACGATAGAAGGAGGAAACTAGTACAGAAAAGAGTAAAATCCCAAGAAGGAAAGACATCCCTGATCAGTATCAGCAAGAAACTACAATCTCTCATAAAATCATCCAAGGCTAGCTTCAAAAGAAAAATTGCCAAGGACTCTAAAGATAACCACAAAGCGTTCTTTAGCTATGTCAAGTACCCAAGTGGAAACTCTCAGATCTGCTCTGAGTTAGTGCAGAATGGCACAAAATACACTGAACCGACTGATATTGCCAACATTCCGGCAGACAGGTTAGTGCAAACTGCACCCACCTCTCACCCCCTAAAGGGCCCATAACCATACCAGAGGAATGTAGACCCCCGGCAATCACTGACACATAGGTTAAAACAGCCCTATCCAAATCCAAAAACACAGCTTCAATGGGACCAGACGGTGTCCCAGGCTGTGTCTTACACAAGCTCCAAAATGAACTAACCCCTCACCTAAACACACTGTTTAAACTCAGCCTCTCTACAGGCTATGTACCCATAGAGTGGCGCACAGCAATAGTTATCCCGCTCCACAAAGGTGGAGCTACAACAGACCCCAGGAACTATCACCCTATAAGCCTGACTAGCCTGCTCTGCAAGCCTATGGAGCGCAACATCATGGAACTCATTAACAGAGACATTGGGAAACTCCAAACATTGGACCCTACCCAGTTTGGTTTTGCTAATGTCAGATCATGCCTCCTAAACCTAGTGGACTTCTTTGAGACAGTTACCAAGGCTTTAGACAAGGGAAAGGAGGTCCACACAGCCTACCTAGACCTCACAAAGGCTTTTGACACCATTCCCCAATCTGGTATTATAGACAAGCTCACCAGCCTGAACATAAACCCCTATGTCATGATATGGGTTGCCAATTGGCTCATGGATAGAACCCACATAGTGAGAGTTGCAGGCTCTAGGTCCGACCCTAAACCGGTTACAAGTGGCGTCCCCCAGGGATCAGTCCTGGGATCCCTCCTGTTCGGTATATACTTCTCAGAGGTATAGGCAAGCACACGAGGGTTATCGCTGACCAAGTTCACAGACGACTGCAAAATGGGGGCCATAATTGACTCTCCGGCTGATACAGACATCTTCCAGAAGGGTCTCACTGAAACAGATACCTGGTGTCAAAATCATGGCCTCAAGCTAAATGCCAAAAAGTGCATAGTCATCCCCTTTGGAAAAAACAAAGTACCCACGAACTACCACATATGTGGTAGTCCCCTAAATACAGAAAATGTAATAAGGGATCTGGGGACCCAAGTAGATAGTAATCTCACCTTTGATAATCATATTGCCAAGGTGGTTAGAAAATCCTTCTATGTGGCCCACCTAATCACAAAAGGCTTCACATCTAGAACAAAAGAGATTATTGTGCCCCTCTACTCATGACTCATCAGACCCATCATAGAGTACAATGCCCCATTAGGGATGTACCTGCAACAGCTGGAAAGACCACACAAGCACCTCACCAAGAGGATTACTGGCCTCAAACAGATGCCCTATGCAGCCCGACTGAAGAAATTCAACCTGTACTCGGTTGCATACCGCTTACTCAGAGGTGATCTCTGCCTGACATACAAGGCCATGTCCAACCCAGAATTGATGGACATGCTCCACCTAAAAAAACAAATCCCCAAGAGCCACACACTCCAGGGATCTAAACCTAACCACAATGATAACTAGGACATGCTGGAGGGATAGATTCCTGACCCGGAGACTCCCCATGCTTTGGAAGACGATTCCAATCTACATTAGGCAGAGCCCCTCACTAACACTCTTCAAGAGAATCTGTGACGAGTGGATGGGAAACAGAAAATTTACCCTGGGGATCACTGCAGTAGCTCTGCTGGACAGAGGCACAGGGAACTAATGGCTCTGCTGGACAGAGGCACAGTGAACTAATCTAAGGGTCGTTGAAAGCCAACACACTCTGGCTAGGCTTATAGATGCCCTCGGGTAGATAGCCTAGTACTTACCTATGAACCAATGAACCCTAATGCATCCTACCGTACACACCACTGCTTAACACTAACAAACTCAACTGTCTAGAGCTAACTAATCATCTTATATTCACTCAACTTCAAATTGCCCACAAAATAATACACAAACCACACACATGCCCTTCTAAAAACTTATTCTCAAGCACTACTTCCTGCCACATTGCCTATGCTCAGGTAATCAGAGCCTACTAAAAATTTCCAAATCCTGTAATACAGCTGGAGACTCACTACACTCATCCTGTGTCACCAGGCAGAGGAACTCCCTGCCTATCCCACTAAAACAGGACAACTGTGCATCTAGCTTTAAGCACAACCTAAAACAGCACCTAGACTCCTCCTGGCTCTGTTCCTGTTCACACCCTGACTTACACACCCTCTCTCTTTCTGATTCCTGGATTATCACCACCTCTAATGCTCCTGCTCTCCTACCTTATGCTGTAAATCTAAATAAATCTTATCTATATTTAAAATGTATACTGCTTTTTATCACACCCATGTAAATGAAATTTGTAGATTGCTTGTTTGTTACTATTTGACTGTATTTGTAGCAAATTCTTCTGTGTAAGCTGTAGTAGCTGATTCATAGCATTTATAAGTGTTTGCTGTACCTGTTTCTGCCTGTTTTGTGAAAAAAAAGAAAAAAAAAAAATATCTCTTGTTTTTCCTGCTTTACTAGTTTAGTCCAGTTTCAGAGTTGCTGATTCCTGGGCTTTGGTTGTAGTTCCTGTGTACTGTTTCCTTGCCTTATTTGGGGGAAGGGAAGCTACCTTGCTTACCAGTGGGAGTGGGAAGCATTGAGCTGCCTTTTGTCCAGTTTTGTGAGATTTCAGCCAGTAACTAGTAGTTTATTGGTCGTTTTGGGCCAGTTTCTAGCTTTTTCCAGCCCCTGGTATAAAACTTTCAGCTTGTACCTACTCAGCACAGACTCCACGTGGGCCAGCAGAGTAATCCAGGCTGCAGAGAGCTGAATAAGCGACTTTTCTTGATACTAAGTATATTTTTGTTGCTTTCCACATCTGAATACCTAGTGACTGTATTCCGCCTGCCTTTCTGTTACATTGAAGCTGTTTTACTGCATTTAACTTAATATTGCACTTGGAATCCTTGTTTGTTACTATTTGACTGTATTTGTAGCAAATTCTTCTGTGTAAGCTGTAGTAGCTGATTCATAGCATTTATAAGTGTTTGCTGTACCTGTTTCTGCCTGTTTTGTGAAAAAAAGAAAAAAAGAAAAAATATCTCTTGTTTTTCCTGCTTTACTAGTTTAGTCCAGTTTCAGAGTTGCTGATTCCTGGGCTTTGGTTGTAGTTCCTGTGTACTGTTTCCTTGCCTTATTTGGGGAAGGAAGCTACCTTGCTTACCAGTGGGAGTGGGAAGCATTGAGCTGCCTTTGTCCAGTTTTGTGAGGTTTCAGCCAGTAACTAGTAGTTTATTGGTCGTTTTAGGCCAGTTTCTAGGTTATTTCAGCCCCCTGGTATAAAACTTTCAGCTTGTACCTACTCAGCACAGACTCCACGTGGGCCAGCAGAGTAATCCAGGCTGCAGAGAGCTGAATAAGCGACTTTTCTTGATACTAAGTATATTTTTGTTGCTTTCCACATCTGAATACCTAGCAACTGTATTTCGCCTGCCTTTCTGTTACATTGAAGCTGTTTTTACTGCATTTAACTTAATATTGCACTTGGAATCCTTGTTTGTTACTATTTGACTGTATTTGTAGCAAATTCTTCTGTGTGAGCTGTAGTAGCTGATTCATAGCATTTATAAGTGTTTGCTGTACCTGTTTCTGCCTGTTTTGTGAAAAAGAAAAAAAAAAAAATATCTCTTGTTTTTCCTGCTTTACTAGTTTAGTCCAGTTTCAGAGTTGCTGATTCCTGGGCTTTGGTTGTAGTTCCTGTGTACTGTTTCCTTGCCTTATTTGGGGGAAGGGAAGCTACCTTGCTTACCAGTGGGAGTGGGAAGCATTGAGCTGCCTTTGTCCAGTTTTGTGAGGTTTCAGCCAGTAACTAGTAGTTTATTGGTCGTTTTGGGCCAGTTTCTAGCTTTTCCAGCCCCTGGTATAAAACGCTAAACGCGTAGCTGATTTAGAACGATTTAGCGCAGAGCTGCCACTGTTGCACACTAGGGCAGTGCCGGTTAAGCAGGTTTAAACTATTCGGGCTACCTAAAGTCCACTCTTCAAATTTTCCCTTAAAACTACCTTCCTCGAACTATACTACTGATCAAATCAGCGTATCCTATAACTAAAAAGATCAACTCTACTTGACTCCAAGTAGACTATTCTCTATCTATTAAACCTAGCACTTGCTCCTACAGTACTTATTACCTTGATACGGCACTCTTGTCATAGATAGTACCCCAAAAGGCAACCCCCATTTCTCGGTCACCCACGTCCCCGGAATCTTTTTTTAAAGTTTTCGTCTACCCTTCTAGCATGTCGAGGGATCAGTTGCTAGTGTCCTCTCCTGCTCAGCTGGTGAACCTGGGAATATTGAGGCAATGTTTCAATTGCCTCATGTACACAGAACAACCCTTTCCTCCTCCCACAAAACACAAATACATGCGAGAGATGCAACTATACGGCCAAACTGGAGGCTGAGCTCTCTCAACATAGGACTGGCAAGACCAGTCAGGAGGAGAAGGTTACCACACACACTATAGACCCAGTCTCACATAGTACCATTACAACCTCAAATCATACACATAAACACACAAAGACATACTCGGAGGCTCTGATCAAAAATCTACCAAAACAGCAGAGGCCACCAAAGCAGACACCCAAACAACCACCACCTCAGAACACAACACCCGCAACACATAGACCTCACAGTCAGAGTGTCAAACAGTCACAGCCCTTAAGGCCAAACACAATGCCAGACACACTAGTCATTGGTGACTCCATAGTCAGACACACTGATGTCCCGCTCACCAGACTGAGTAAGGAGAAGGTCACAGTAAGCTGCCTGTCGGTGCTAGAATCCACCACATAACGCAAGCACTCAGGTCTCTCAACAGCAGGTACAAATATGACTCAGTCATTGTCCATGCTGGTGTAAACGACCTGAGACGTACCTCCTTGGACTACATGAAAAGAGACATTGAGGAGCTCTCTGATTATGTAGCCCAGGCAGGTATGACCCTGACCTTGAGCAGTATCCTACCTTCACCAAGAATGATGCCACAATACAGAGATAAGATGATCAGCTTTAACAATTGGCTTAAACACTGGTGTCATTCAAAGGGGATCCAGTATCTGTCTGCCTGGGATGACATGCTGGACAAGCCACGCTGCTTCGCAAGGGACGGCTTGCACCTGTCACCCTGGGATTCCGGATATTGGCAAAGGCTCTTGCCACCTCCATAGTGCCTTTTTAGGCAAGGCTCAAATTCTAAACCTACCACCCTAGAACACAAAAGGAAAAACTAAGGGTAATGCTGCTCAATGCCAGAAGTCTAAATCTCAAAATGCACGACTCGAGGCCCTTCTCAGTATGGAGAACATCGATGTCTGTGCTGTGACAGAAACCTGGTTCAAGGCTCCTGAGAGCACCCCAGCGCTATCAGGTTTTACCTCATATCATGCGTTCCGCCCCAAAATCCGGACAATACCAAGAAAGGAGGGGTATCCATATTCATCAAGGACACCCACACCTCAAGACTGGTGGCAACGCACGATGCATCGGAGACCATCCAGGTGCAATTAACCATGGGCAAGACTGCTCTGCAAATTGTAGCATGTTACAGGCCACCCTCACAAACTCAGGAAACTCACATGGCCTTCTTGAAAACACTAGAGGGGATAAATGTATCACCAAACACCATCATACTAGGTGACTTCAATTACCCTAATATAGACTGGGAACACTACTCAAGCCCAAACACCCTAGCCCAAAAGTTCCTGGAATTCATAAACTCAAATGCCATGGAACAACTAGTCACCATCCCCACAAGAGGAGATAACATACTTGATCTCATCATCACGAACATGGGAGCACAATGTTCAACACCGGAAGTATACCCCTCACTGGTGAGATCAGATCACAAACTAATCTCGCTGGAGGTCCTCATCCCACCCCACCTGAAATAAAAAGACCACAGTAAAGAACTTCTCAAAAGCCGACTTCACACTTCTAAAGACTAGTGTGGTCTCCTTTCAGGCCCCGAGCCGGAAAACAATACTCAAGCCGCTGAATCACTTACAAACGCCTTCTACCAGCACCTGCAGGACTGCATGGATAAGGCAATCCCAAGCAAAACAAAGACTCTTTGTACCAAAGGCAAGCGTCCAGTCTGGTGGACCCCAGCCATAAACAAACTCTACAACAAAGGAGGAAGCTACTACAAGATAGAGCAAAATCCTTAAAAGGTAAGACACCCTTGATCACTATAAGTAAAAACTAAGAGCTCTCATAAAATCATCCAAAGCAAATTTCGAGAGAAAATAGCTAAAGACTCAAAAGACAATCATAAGGCCTTCTTTAGCTATGTTAGAAACCTAGGAGGAAACTCCCAGATATGCTCAGAACTAGTTCAAAATGATGTGAAGATTACTGATCCTACAGACATTGCCAACATACTGGCTGACAGGTTCAGTGCAAACTTCTCCCCCCCAAAACGAGAGATATCTATACCAAATGAGTGCAGCCCCCCAAACATCTCCAGCGCCCAAGTGAGAACTGCTCTCTCCAAAGCAAAAAACACAGCATCCATGGGACCCGATGGTGTC